>NC_060960.1:6909338-7129338 GCF_910589235.1 Vespa crabro | reverse complement strand
CTGATATGACAAAGTATAGTTTTATATTTCACGAAAATTGAAACGATTCGATCGCATTAAAAAGTTCTTTTAAAAGTCATTTAATTGAGATGACACAATCTAAGATTTCATCCGAGTCGTTATAATCATACCGGGAGGTAATTTAACCGCTACCGAATTGCATTAACTGCTAATTACGAAGTCGTTGAATACGATATTATCTATATATGTACGTAGGGTTGCTTTTTAAATATATATGCAAGGTATGGTTTACAGTAGCGAAAGGTAGGCACCGATTTAGATGGCTCATTAACATTTCGTTTCTGCGTACCTACCATCAAATTATGCATTTTATGAGAACCTACAAGCAACCCTCTTAATATAATCCTCGTACAAATGTCACTCGACAAGCGCTTTGGTTGACTCTACGGTCCTTTGACCTATCAGGTATACTATCTCCTTGATTCTTCTCAATACACAAAGTTTTTCCTTACACACAGGTCTCTGTTCTACTTGTCTACATTTGATACCTCTCTCTCTCTCTCTGTAAAAGAATTTATCCGTGTGAAATTTATCAATAATACTCTTCCTTTATATGATATTTTATTACTATACTATCTCAGTTTTATCGTCATGAGGAAAAAGTGATTTCACATTTGTCTCGTTAAGCGACAAGTCGTTTAAAGTATTCCCTCGTTTTTAGCCAAGAACCGTGACCACAAAATCGTATCGCAAAAAAAAAATATATATATATATATATATATATATGTATAAAATATATATTCTTTTTCTCTTCTTCCTTCTCTTTTTATTTATCTTAGTATGATACTAATAAGGAACATTGTGTGAGACATATAACGAGCAACATGATTCACATCATATTATGATTTAAGAAAGTGTTGATCGTATCTTTCATCTTTAAATCTTCATTTTATCGTTCGATGACTTTTATATGTAAAAAGGGAGAAAGAGAGAGAGAAAGAGAGAGAGAGAGAGAGAGAGAGAGAGAGAGAGAGAGAGAGAGAAAAGAAAAAAACTTTCACGCTTTCTTTTCGAAACGACTTTTTTATCGTTTCTTTTTCATTCACCTTTTCCTCGCTAACGTGACTATTATTATACCTTTTATTCTATTATACCTTTTAAATATATTTTGAGGTAGATGCATGCAGTTCGATTCGAGACACCCTATGAACGTGCGCGTTCGTGGAAGCCCAACCGAGATTCCAAGGAAGATAAAAGGGAGAAAATCAGCGGTGTGTGCACGTGCAGGCAATCCAACTCTGTACATCGTACTTCTTGTTGCACGTTGGCCCGTGTTGCCCAAATGCATTAATCACATTGATAGCAACGCGAAAACGAGTAGGCCATTCTTTCAAATGTCTTCGAACGTTCGCCAAAAGAAAACGATTGCTTGTTTGAAAGCTCTCAACTCTCTATTCTATGATTGCAGGTATTATCGAGTTAAGATTTACCTAAGATTTTTGAGAATCAAATTTATTTCTTCAAAAATAAATTTGCATAAGTGCATGAGAAAAATTTTTATCGTTACGTTTAACGTTCTACCTAGATATTAGTATCATATATGAGAGAAATGTTAAATCGAAAGAAATCCATTTTCAAATATAAATTCATCTTACGTTTAATCCGAACTTAAGATAAATGTTAGAGATCGAAAGAAAAGTGTTTGAAAATTTGGCTAAGATTTTTACACGAAACTATATATCTCTAAGGGTTACAAGAGAGGAATTACAATGGAAGTTCTTATCGGGGTTTTTTTTTTTTTCACTATCCGTGGAATCTAATTGCATGTACACTACGCGAAACAATGTAGCGTCTTAGATTAGCATGACCCATAGGTCTGATACAGTACCAGCAACAAACGCGCAACGGCTTTGGAATGAATAATTCAAATGCCGTGGCTATGCGCGGGTTGAGAGCTTTCTCTCTCTCTCTCTCATACACACACATATATACTCTCTCTTTTTCTCTCCTTCTCTTTTTCTCTCTATGTGTCCCTGTGTATGTCCCCTCCCTCCGTCGGCGCTCACGAAGCTCGGACATTCCTGCACGCATTTGCTCCACGAGATTATAAATCTCGTGACTCGTGGGGTTATGGTGGATGTTATGCGCCAATGAGCACGAAGGATGAGATACTAGCTCTTGCTTTATTATATTCCTTTGTCACTACTCGTTTACTCGGCGGCTCTCCATTTTGATTGCACCGAACTGTCGCGTATTCCTGCGAAATAAACGGCTCGTATAACGAGAAAGCGAATTAACGAGGACATCTAACTTTGCACTTATTTCTCGGTGCGCCATGCACGTTTACACTATTATACTTCTTCATTCTCTCTTATTTTTTTCTTTTTCTTTTTTTTTTTCTTCTTGTTTTTCTTTTTCTTTTTTTTTTTTTTTTTTTTTTTTTTTTCCTATATCTTTCTACGCGCGAATAGATAAATTTGAAAATCTAAGCATTTCCTTCTTGAAAATTCTACCGAAAGAAAAAAGAAAAAAAAATATTTCACTGATTTGTTTTTACGATGTAAAAAATCGCGAGAGAAAAACTAACGTGAGTACTATACAAACACGTATAACGAGGTAGTGAGTTAACGTGAGCTCTTTCAGGTTGCGATTATGGACGACGACCTTCGAAGCGCGAACGCCTCGAGCGAAACGATAAATCATCGATCCTCCATCATCAACCGATAACGATCATATTTCTCCCGTTACCAACCGATCCTCGTATTCATCTTCGTTTGCTTATAACAGAATCGAACACTTAACGAATGAACTCTCTGAATCAAGATAATATCAATGGCATTCGGTGTATGATTCACATAAATTTACTCTCGTCGATTCGTAAATTACCTATCGCAGATTCGTCGAACGATTTCAATCGACTGAATCATTATTAATTCACCATTAAGAGACATTCTAACGATATAAATGGATTTGCATGGACGCGACATATCCTTTTAATACCCGTTGTATAAATCGCTAATAGATCTAGATATTAGAAATCAATCGTTCGTCAATGTTTTATGTCCTATTGTATATATCCTATTATAAATTAAATACTTAATTACTTGTAAAACTGATGGAAATATAAAAATTCGAAAGGTATAAATAATAAAATAAAATAATTGGACAACGGTCTTCGAGAGGAATTAATAAAAGTGAAAAGGGTAGGGTAGGGTAGGGTAGGAGGAGCAAGAAAGAGAGAGAGAGAGAGAGAAAGAGAGAGAGAGAGTGTTTACAGTGGTTCGTTATACCAACACCATCGAGATGTAAGAAGGTGTATAGTGTATACGAGATGGTTGATACGCGAGCATAGTATAATATCTAACGTAAGAGGGACGCAGTAGCGATCGTAACTTTCTCTCTTTTTCTCTCTCTCTTTCTTTCTCTTTCTCTCTCTCTCTCTCTCTCTTTATCTCTTGGTAGACGATTTGGTGTATTCCCTTTGATGGAGTTGTGCGTGTGCGCGCGTGCACGTGCACTTGGTTGGTGCAATGCCGCCATTCTCGTTGTCCTCGTCGTTCTCGTGTCGTCTTCGTCGTTGTCGAGCTGGACCGAATGTAAGCCCGGATCATATTCTTAACGAGAGTGCTTTACGATCCGATGGCCCTTTATCTACGGCGGTGTTGTTGGCGTTATCCAAGACGCGAGAATCGCGTACGAGAGAGGAGAATTTGCTGGACTTCTTCGAGAGAAAGAGAAAGCTTCGAGAGAACGTGTCTGCGTATGAGAAAGACAGACAGAGAGAGAGAGAGAGAGAGAGAGAGAGAGAAAAAGAGAGAAAAAGAAAGATAGACAGAGAGAAAAAGAAAGATAGAGAGAGAGAGAGAGAAACTGAAAAAAGAGAAGGTGTTCGTGATGTATCTCGCACTTAACCGTGCCACGCCGTGCCACGCCATAGTCGCCATGCTTTTTTATGCTTTGTCACCGTATCACGCGTGTACCTGCGACGTGTATCCTTGCCGTGTACTACGACGGTCCTGTGCCTTGTCCACCGGGATCACTGTCGTTTGTAATTGTTAGGGTATGGTTCTGGAACGCGACGAGTCCGATAGGAGTGAACTAACTATAAAACGAAAGAAAAAATTCAAAAGGAAAGAAAGAAAGAAAGAAAGAAGGAAAGAGTATCGTCGATCGATTGAGAAAAAAAAAAAAAAGAAGAGAAAACAAGAATCAAAAGTGAAAAGGAGATTCATCTTTATTTTAAGATCGATCGAGAATAGATTTAGATCCTTTAAATAAATACCATTTCGTATTTCGTATAATAAAAATATATATTATGTATTTCAATTGATTTAAGAATGATATTAAAATACAAAATGTCCAAGTATATTCACTACGAATAAAAATTTCATTGAACATTCGATCATTTTATTTGTTATCAAAAGAAAATATTACTTTATGTTGCATGTTGCTTCGCGACCCCTTTTTATGACATTTCGTGTGCAATAACTCTTTTCGAATCTGTGCAACGATCGAATCGTGCGATTAAGTAGCTCACTCGACTTTATTCCGTTCTGTTCGCGTCAGACGAGTTTAGTTTGTAGCTGGAGGACAATCGCTTTTATTCTCGGGACGTAACGTCACGCATACGGTAACGACAAGTAGACGGACAGCACCGATTCGACCGTAAATTCTTTAGGAAAGGTTCCTCGTCCTTATCCATGTGCTCAAGGCCCATCGAAAACGGAAGCGGTGATTTATCAATCGCCACGAAAATCTTTGAATCTTTAGTCGGACGAACGTTATAAAAATTGACCGCACGGCGTGGGGGCAATATCGAACGGAATAAATTTTCGTCTTAACGAGTAAGAAACCTATCGTTTTCCCTGAGCCCCTTCTACCGTAAACTTTGCTTCCTCGTATGAGAAAAAGAGAGGGGGAAAAAAGAGTGAGAGAGAGAAAGAGAGAGAGAGAGAGAGAGAGATAAAGATAAAGCTTTCATTGGTCTTTTACGTTTATCATGTCTGGGCACTTATTCAAATGAGAAAGTATCACGATAAAGAGATAATTCCATACACGTACGAGTAACGTCGTTATTGCAATTATACGTAAATGAGATGGTTAAGTTTTTTGGTCATGTAAAAGGGAGGCGATCGACGAAGTTCATCCGACTTTCTTCTGTATTCTTTGCTCGAGGGCTCGCAGTTCTTCGGTCCCACGTGATTAACGTGTCTTCTTATTCTATTTATTCTTCTACTTCTTCTTCTTCTTCTTTTTCCTCTTCTTCTTTTTTTTTTTTCTTCTTTCTCTTTCTCTTATATAATAAACGTATCCTTCAGGGTCAGAATAACGTCGGGTCATTCGAAACTCACGTAAATCGTTCGCCGTGTACGCTTCTCCTTTCCGCGAGTAAGATTCGCGAGGGAAATTTGAATTTCTTCTCTTCTCTTCTCTCCTTCTCTTAGATGGGGTAGCTCGCGAAGGAAATCATTCACCCTGTACACGTGCACGCGGATAAGATCCCATGAATACGTATCCGCGCCTTAACTGATTTGCATAGGAGAGAGAGAGGGAGCTATCGATGTGGTATATACAGTATTCACTTACTCACACATATAAGAGTATATACTCTCTCTCTCTCTCTCTATCTTTCTCTCTCTCTCTCCCTCTCGCTCTCTCTCTTCTCGTTCCCGAGGCGGCCTACGTGCGAGCCACTCGGTCGACAGGACATCGCTCAAGGCACTCACTCCCATCCTAAAGCGCTACGTTACACGGGGGTTGGGGGCACTTACTTCGTTCTCGTACTCTTGTACCTTCGTTATCCACTCCCCATTTATCCTTCACGCGGTCCTCGTCGTACACGTACGTACGCTGTCCTCTTATTCCTCTATGTAATCGGAGAACTGTGAGCGCCATTACCACGACCGGAGTAGAAAGAGAAAGAATGAGATAGATAGATAGATAGAGAGAGAGAGAGAGAGAGAGAGAGAGAGAGAGAGACCTAAAAGAGAAAGGGAAAGAGATAGATCGAAGAGTCTCCTTGCGTTTGGATTTGCGAGCGAGATAATTCTCCGTGGCCCTGACGGTTCCTAGATACCCTACGTAGGTACCCACCCGCCTTCTCCTTACGTTATTAACGCTTTTCTTCCTTCCTCGCTCCTTCTCGAAGACTTTATTTTCCTTATGTTCGCGAGGACAAGTCCAACCAGGATAGGAGAATAAATTTATTTATTTTTTTTCTCTTTTTTTTTTTTCACATTGTACTTTTTATCCGAGGTATTTCGAGAGAGAGAGAGAGAGAGAGAGAGAGAGAGAGAGAGAGAGAGAGAGAGAGAGAGAGAGAAAGGAAAGAAAGATAGAGCGACGTAGAGGAACCCTTTCTCGCAAACCTGCTCAAGAAGAGAGGAATAAGAAGTCCAATCCACTTCGTCTTGAAACGCTTCGAAACTTATACTCTTTGTGTCTCTCTCTCGAGTTAAGGCTCAAGATTACATGTATTTTCGTGTTGGTATAGCGACCAGTCTTTTCTCGTGCGATTAAATCGTGTTTGCTGAACGATATTTCGTTAGGTTCGTCCGTGTTCCAACTTCGCAATACGATACTATGTTTGTTAATCCAAACGTGTATATGTATATATATATATATATATATATATATATATATATATATATATATAAAGAAATATTGAAGGATCATATGATCATTCCTTTCTAAATTAAATTTCTCTAACCCGAAACGCTCTTTTTTTTTATCTTCGAAATTAAAAAGAAAAGAGAGAGAGAGAGAGAGAAAAAAAAATAGAAAGAATAGAATACTCAAATAGAGTTATCTTACTCTTCGTTAAAATAAAAACTAGTCGTGTTGTAAATTGGATTGTTTGTAAAAAAAAAAAAAAAAAAAAGAAAAAAGAAAAGAAAAGAAAAGAAAAAAAGCAGCATAAGAATATCTTCTAAAAATTAGGAATCCCTTTTAACTTTATCTCCCGTTAGAACGTTCAATCGTATTCCGATCACGAGGGCCCTTTTGTTTCAGGGTGTTCAAAAAAAAAGGCCCTAGAGAAAGAGCTCCAAGCAAAAGGGCCTGGCTCTGGTAACGTGAAGAAATTTTTACATCGCAATCTCGATACACGAACGAGGTGTGCGAATCGTGGCACGTTTCGAGATATTTTCTAATGCCGCGAGACTTTACTCTTTCTTTCTCTCTCTCTCTCTCTCTCTCTCTCTCTCTCTTTCTCTTTCTCTCTCTCTTTCTCTTTCTCTTTTTCTTTCTCTGTTTTATGAGGCAATAAACCGACATCACAATACCGGGAGCAGCTACTTCGTACAATGGGCTGGATGTGTTAGCGGTGCAAACGCCACCACTTCGGATAATGGATTCTCCTATGGGTCATAAAATTAAAGCTCCCGACAAATTTACGAGCATATTTCCGTTACCGCTACGACCGGAAATGAACGCGTGCCGATTTTGAGATCTATTAAGCCTTCGGACTTCCGCTATTTAAGAGTAGAGTAATTCAGTGTTGTCTCGATTATCGACAAGGTAATCGATTCACCGAATGTTCTTTCCAAAACATTTTTCATCGAGAATAAATTCGATTTCCATTGAATACATTACTTGCTGATATTCGATTGCATCAATATAATGAATTCTTCGTTTTTATTCATATTTATATAAATTGTATCACATGAGGCACGTTAATTCGATAAGATAATATAAATAAGTCTTATATTAAATTAAAAATATATCATATAAATTATCAATATCTATATTTTACGATCTGCTCTGCGTGATTCTTTGATGATCTATTAATCATCCTTAGACCGATCATAATGTATATATAATAGAAATATTTACGGGAAATGCAGAAAAATAAACTAATAACTCATCAATATAAGTTTTCGATATCTCGACTAGATCATTATTTTGATCTACGAGTATAATGAGATGATGAATCAAGAATAGCATCGAGTACTTCCTTATTAAGACTTAAATTGGGAATCAGGAGAGAGAAAGAAATAGAAAGAGAAACAGGGAGAGAGAGAGAGAGAGAGAGAGAGAGAGAGAGAGAGAGAGAGAAAAGAAAGAGACAAGGACAAAAAAAAACTGAAAGAGGGAAAGAGAGAAGGAGAGAAAGAGATAGAGTTTGAAAGATTCAGGAATGGTGGTGCATCCAAAGCATTATGGCCGCCACTTCTCGACTTTGGCCGGTTCGGTACGAGGGTAGGAGCTTCGGTGATCGTGGGGAAAGGGGGAGGGTCGAGGACATCCATCTTCCCCCACCATCTAACTCCCTATCTCCTCTCTCTCTCTTTCTGTCTTGCCTTCTCTCTCTAAACCTCTCTCTCTCTCTCTCTCTGTCTCGTTTTCTTTCTCTCTCTCTCTCTCTCTCTCTCTCTCTCTCTCCATGTCTCTCTTCCCATGTCCTGCCCCGCGTTGCTGCATCCTGCAGGGTTCACCGTACTGACATACATCTCTTCCTGGGGGGGAAACCACTTCGTCTTGTACCCACGACTCTTGGAGTTAACTTTACACAGCGAACTTTCTATCTCCTTCTTTTCGTGTTTTTCCTTGCGTTATTTCTTCGTCTCTTCCCTTTCCCTCCCCGTAACTCTGCCTCCTTCTTCTCATCCTCATCCTCACATCCTACCGATTCACCTCCTTCTTTTATCCCCCTTCTTTTATAAAGGCTCTATGGAACGGACATCAGGGGCAAGAAGACACAAACTTAATCCTCCAGTGATTCATCTGAAACAGCCATAGATCTGGATTATCTGTCGTCATCTGCGTATTTATGAGCATTCCGCTCCGCCCTGATTGCGCGCACTCGCCCCACGCACCTCCGTAAACCGCGAACAACGCCATGCCCAAAAACGGACACCCGCCGCGAAACTCTTCCTTCTCCTTCTCCTTCTCTCTTCCTCCTCCTCCTCCTCCTCCTCCTCCTCCTCCTCCTTCTTCTTCTTCTTCTTCTTCGTCTTCTTCTTCTTTTTCGTCTTCTCCTTCTCGTCTCGTCTCGACTCTCGTCTCGCTCTCTATTACGTTTTCCTTAGATGCGATCGAATTTATTCCTGCGATAATGCTTACCACGAAATTGAATCGTGACGTAAAGGTCCTAACGACGTTATGAATTACGAGAGACCATTTAGTTATGTGGTAGGTGTCCTCTTAGCTCTTGCGAATGAACAAAGAACGTAGTGTGTTTATTATTTTCTCTTTTTTTTTTCTTTTCTCTTCTTCTTTCTTTTTTCTTTCTTTTTTTTTTTCTTTTCTTTTTTCTTTTTCATAGGAAACTAATAGAAATTTAATAAATTGAAATAAATAAATAAATAAAGAAAGAAATAAATAAAGTGAAATTGTTTTTGTTCTTTTTTTTTTTTTCGTATCTTAAAGAAAGAAAACAAAAAAATAATAATTGCAAATATTCTATTACGATATTTTCGTTTGTAATAAAACATTTAAGATTATTATAGAAATGAAGTGTTTGAGATCACGTTAGAATATTTTATAATAGAACGAAACGACGAAGAATCATGAAATATATCATGTATGTCTATAGCTCGCGTGATTATAATCATATCTTAATCAAACGTGACTTAATTGGCAATATAGCGTGTAATAATGCTCTCAATTGAATTTGTTTGATCGGAAAAGAACTCTCTTTCTTTCTCTCTCTCTCTCTCTCCCTCTCTCTCTCTCTCTCTCTCTCTCTCTCTCTTTCTTTCTCTCCTTATTCTAGTAGTCAAATTCAATTGTATCGATTTAAGATTGTCAGGATAATATCGTTATGAGCATATTCCTAAAGAAAACTCGTTAGAGAGCAGCCTGTCGCTAAAGGAACGTTCGATTACAAGCTGACTACAGGGTAGTTCGATTCAATCTCGGCACTTCGAGATAGGATAAATTTCAAGGTTAAAACATAATAATCTTTCGTGTGTTTCCTCTTATCATTTATCTATCTTTCTCTCTCTCTCTCTCTCTCTCTCTCTCTCTCTCTCTCTCTCTCTCTCTCTCTCTTTCTCTCTTACACACTCTTTGGTTTTATTTCTCGCGATGTGCGGATAGGAACTCGTTAGTTAAGAATTCTTTCACCTGCCGAGATACACCTCTTTGATTAATTCGCGATCGAGCAAAGCGAATTTATATTTCGATCGACCATCCGCAAATTACCTACTCAGCGCGTAATAACGACGACGTGCTTTCAGATTAACTGACCATGGCCTTATATATCTACCATTCTCGCTCTATCTCGATCGTTGACAGTCTATTTTCTTCTTTTTCTCCCTCTTCATTTCTTCTTTTATCTTCTCTTTCTTTCTTTCTTTCTTTCTTTCTATCTATCTTCTTCTCATATTTTCTTTCTTCTTTTTCTTTTTCTTTTTCTTCTCTCTTTTCTACGCCGTTGACTCTTTAAAAGAGAAGTTCTTTTCATCGCTTCGATGATTCACAATTTTTCTTTTTTTCTTTTTTCTCATTTCAATCTCGCATGTCTGAAATAAGCTTCGAAAATGGGAATGTGATTACGGTTAAATCAATGTAATCATCCGTTTTACTTATATCATAATACTTTCGAGATCGTCCCGCACGAGCGATACGTTTCGTAATAGGCTATTAAAGTCACAAAGAGTAGACGAGTATCACTATTGTCGAAGATAAATTGAAAAAATAAGTAAATCGGGACGAGAAAAGATGATTACCTGTCACAAGAATTTCATTATATTTTCGAGACAAATAAATTTAAGATATTATATGCTCGTATGCGAATGATCATTATGAATGACCGTTTATTCTCTCGTAATGGAAAAGAACAAAAAAACAAAAAAAAAAAAAAAAAAGAAAAAGAAAAAGAAAAAAAATCACTCGTGAAAAGAAAACGATTGTTTTTTCGAGAGAGACTTCAAGGAAAAAAAAAAAAAAAGAAAAAAACACACGCATTTTGAACTTCATTATCAAAAGGACAGACAACGTTGCTACTATCGTTGCCCATCCATCAAAGCGTATTATTATTTTCCAGTTGGTTTTCCACCTGCAATGGGTGCAGTTTAGTCAACATTCGGAAGCCATATCATTTTATCACGGCCATTCAAACCCCATTGGCCGTGCAGTAGAGATACCGCACATATCTATATACATGTCTAGTCTGCATCCTACGCCTCTAGCGGGTGAACCATGAAAAACCTACCATGTTTTCCCACAAAAGATTCCCAAAGCTCGTTTTCCTAAATAAAATTCGAGAAAATGCGTTCCGTAAAATAAATATTCTCTTGGCGTGTATCGTTTCGATACGATAAGAAATATTCGAGAAGAATTATGTTAAACAGAGGTGTTTCAGGGATACAAAATAGAAAAGAAAGAAAAAAAAAGGAAAATATTATATTATTTGAGAGTTTGATATTATATAATTTTTCTTCAAAATGAAATTATTCACACACACATACACACACGCACGCACAGACGCACATACACACACATACACTTCGTTTAATAAAATAATCTGTATATCGTGTTGCAATGGTCGTATTGACTCGCAAAAAAATTATAAAAGAAAATTCGTCTTTTCGTTATACGTATTCAGACACACACACACACACACACACACATACATATATGTATGTATTTTATATATATATATATATATAAAAAGAAATCTTTTAAGGGGAGTCTTTTCGCTGAGTGGTTGTAATAACAAGATATATAGAGATGACATACGATACCGAAACACAGCACTTTCGATGATCAAATCCATATTTTATCAAATCGTACAAAGGGAAAAGATAAAAATCCTTGCTTTGGAGTAAGTTAATGCGTAGGAATGGTACTGGCACGTCTGCATCCGTCGGATCCTTTTCGTCGTCTCTCCGTTACACAAGCCTTCAATATCGTACTTACAGAAACGAATTTGCTGACTGACAAAATTACTTGATTTATATTACAAAATAGATATAGTAATACTAAAAGAATTATTATCATACATTATCAATTAAGAAATACGTTATATTCCTTTCAATAATATTAATTAATAAGTGTATATAGAAAATAAAATTTTTTTTTTTTTTTATTACATCGAAATTAAAAACTATTTCAATTTGTTATTAAGTTAAAGATGAATGTTGAGATTTTACGAAAATAAAAAGTATATATATATATATATATATATATATATATATAAACAAATATAGAATGACGTGAATATGTATGTCTCGCATCGTGAGATTGGATTTCTTTTCTGTAGTCTTCCTACGATCGTTTCGGCGCTTTCGTAAAATCACGAACCTTTCGAGACGTCGTTACGTAGCTACGTGCCGTGCAACTTCAGACGCCTAATTCTCCTTACGATCCTGCAGTATTTCGTAAACCGCACTCGTTGTACTCCTGGGACACAATCGCGCAATGAGATTCTACGGAACATCTGCGCCAACTTAGATCTCGTCGTCTAAATTGCTTTCCTTCCATGGCCCCTAGACTCTTGATAAGTTTTCAATCATGCGATAAACGTTAACAAAATCACACGGAATAAAATGGGTTATCGTTTTTACTTCAAGTGTTTTCCTTTTTTTTTTTTTCTTTTTCTTTTCTTTTTTTCCTTCTTTCTTTTCTTTTTCCTTTTTCAATTCTATTTTTTTTTTCCCGCGGACCTCTACGGACCATGAGCGAAAAAAAAAAAAAAAAAAAAAAAAAAAAAAAAAAAGAAAAAAAAGAAACAAAAACAAAAAAAGAAAAAGGAAAAAAAAAACCAGAAAGAAACTTTCGTTCTTTGACTCTCTCTTTTTTTTCGAGTCTAATAAAATGAATGAATAGTTGGCCCTTTTGCTCTCGACGATCATTCTTTTCGAAGCGACGGCGTTATCGCTGCTGTCCACTTCCGTTCATTCGTTAAATAGTATTTAATCGTTGTCTATTCCCCGTTGATTCTCATGATTTATGTACGATGAGACATCGATTCTAACATCACAAAGTTCTCTTTTATTCTTTATCTTAGTTTCAGCCTTCTTATTCCTGCGGAATCAGATTAAAACCAGGAAAAAAGCATTGTCGATATTGGATTTCAATAAACGTGTAAAAGTTCATTATCTAATTACGAGGAAAGAGAAAAAATATCGGAATAATATTGAATTGTTAAAGAAAATTACAAGCTACTTTGAAATCGGTAGGACAGGAAATTATAGCGTCATATGCATGATATCGATCGGTCGTTGAGTTCAAACGATAGCGTTTCTTTTCATTCGTTCGACGTTTGCTCATACTAAAAGATATTTGGATTGTCGATCGACATCTTCGAAAACTATCGATCGACTTTTCAAATCTTTATTTTTCGATCGTTGAAAAAGAAATATAGAAGTGTCTGTAACAAGAACTCTTTTTCTTCTTGAAAACTGAGCAAGGTCGAGCAAGGGAATGGAAGCGTTGACAGGGTGGTCGTAATAAAAATAAATATCGAAAGTCTCGTCGACTGACGGAAAACCAGAGAAGGGTGGACGGACCAGGCGCTGACGTGGCACCCGTTCTTTTACTCGTCGATAGAAACGTTGAGATCCTGGGGGCGTCCAGTATCCGGGCATGGAAAAATGGCTTCTCTCTTTCCCTTTTCTTTCTCTCTTTCTCGATCACTTTTCGAATCTTCTACGAGTGACATTTTTGTTCGCTTGCCAAGAGAAACGATCGGCTTCGTCATTGAATTAATGACATACACACATATATATATATATATATATATATATATATATATATATATATATAGTGAATAATGGAAGGAAGATAGTAATATTCTTATGGAACTTTCTTGTATTAAAACTTTTCTTTATTTACATTTATAGGATAAAATTGTTTTTAATAAGTATATAGAAAATGTCTAGACGACACATATTCGAATTCGATCGAGAATCATATACGTATAGTCAAGTTCCAAAAGTTTTTAAGTAAGCGTAAAATCTTGACCTTCGAACTCTTGTGAACTCGGAAATGGCACGTTGTGTAGCCCATCGAGATATCTCAGTTCTACAATATGCCTAAATATTAAATTAAGTAAAGGGAAAAAATTAATGTTAATTCTTTTCTGTCTATTTGAAAGTTATTAAAAATATATCTATTCACTTATTCCATTTTTTGAGATATTTTAAACGAAGCGTAACATTTTGCTCCAAAAAAAAAAAAAAAAAGAGAGAGAAAAGAAATATTGTAAGGGTTCAAGATCGTTGAAGGTTTTTAGAAACTACTCGAAAGGGTCGATGGCCATACGTGCAAACTTATTTAAAGCGACTCGCGCGAAGAAGTTGGCGCGGCACAGCCGATCGTGGTTCTGCGTTTACCGCGAAATTATAGTTCCGAACGCGATACACGGGCGCCACGAGTCGATCTACTCGTTGATTAAAATCGTGAAAAGGAGAAGGTGCGAGCGTTCTGAGGGACGATTACGAGAAAGAGAGAGAGAGAGAGAGAGAGAGAGAGAAAAAAGGGGAGCAAGCACAAGCCATTTACGCGTACCCGCATTGCGGTCCCATCGTGCGAACGAGTGAGGAAGAAAGAGATAGAGAATCTTCTTGGCACTTTGAATCACCCCAACCCCTTCATCTTTTTGGATGAAACCCAGATCGTCGAGCGTTATAACAGCGATGGACTGGCCACGGCAAAAACGGAAATTATGAGAAGGATTTTTAATAAAAGGTTCTCGAACGAAAGGAAATCGATGAGAGAGGTCTAGCATCATCGAGTTGATTTCTTGTTTTCCTTTTTTCTTTTCTTTTCTTTTTGTTTCTTTCATTATTCTTTTTCTTCATTTTCGTTTCCTTCTTTTTTTTTTTTCCCCCCTTTCATTTCGCACGAATATAATCGTCGTATACTATCGTCCCCATAAACCATTGAATAACACCATGGATTATATCCCTTCAACAAGTTTTTTTCAAGTACTTCAAAATCTTTCTAGTCTTTCTTAAGAAAATTTTATAATAATAGAATAATAATTTGACAAGATTACACACACACACACACAGACATATATATATATATATATATAATCTATATATTAATAAATCTAAATAATTTTCTACAATTCGTTTATAAAGGTATTTCTAATAAATCAAAAGAAAGATATAATAGAATCCATAAAGAACAAAATTCTTTATAACTTATAACAGAATAAATTTACGGACAAATCTACATATGCATATGTATCGATGACGACAACGAAAAGATAACACAAAAGTGTGACATGAAACGTTTCGAAAGATCGTCGTTTTTCGAGATTATACGTTTGTCGTACGGAAAAAGGGTTGGGTGGCAACAAGACCGGCAGTGGGGGAGGAGAGGGTGGAAGGTGGTATTTGCGCGGGCCAAACGACCCAAATAGAGAACAAACAGTGAGGGTGCACACGTAACGGGTGGGAGAGAGAAAAAGAGAGAAAGAGAAAGAAATAGGGAGAGAAAAAGAACGAGAGAGAGAGAGAGAGAGAGAGAGAGAGAGAGGCTCGTGCGTGCTGGTGGAAAGAGAATAACGAGAGAGTGAGCAAAAGAGAAAGAGAGAGAGAGAGAGAGAGAGAGAAAGAGAAGGGTTTGGGATAGAAGAGAGTAAGAGGAGAGGGAGAAAAGGGAGGAAATGGCGCGCGTTACGGAGAAATGGCGCGGAAACTGGGGATAGTGACGGGCAATGGGCGCTCGCCACTGTCGTCTCTCTCTCTCTCTCTCTCTCTCTCTCTCACACACACACACTCGTTCTCTAGCCGAACGAAAACTCGAACTGTGGAGACCGTGGGAGGACAACCACTCCCTGAGTTTTGCGTTCCCGTTGTACCGAGGCACCGAGTCGAAGGAGGGCAAGGAAGGAGTACAAAGGAGGAAACGAACTAGAATACCTTAGGAAAAGGGAATCGAGGAAGGGATGAAGCTGCCCGACCATAGAGAGAACGAATGGAAGAGAAGGAGCCCATTTCTCTTTTTCTCTTTCTTTCTTTCTTTTTCCTTTTTTTCTTTCTTTTATCCTTTCTTTCCTTTCTATATTTCTCCTGTCCTCCATTCCTCCCTCTCTCTTTCTTTCTCTTTCGGATTCTTTCTTTCTTTCTTTCTTTCTTTCTTTCCTCTTTTTTAGGAATCGTGCGCGAAAACCATTGGTGGGATTAAGCTCGAGTTGGCCGAACTATTGGGCGACCCTTGGAATTCCTATCGCGAGGGCAGTAAAGACCTTCTGCTCTTAATGGACTGCGAGTAATGATCTCCGATGTTTGTGGCCTAAGCTTCGACCTTGAGATTAATGCAATGCCTCCTCGTTAACCGATGCTCTTGACGTTTCGTCGATAGGCAACCGTTTCTCGACACTTATCGTCTATTACAATTTTTTTTTCTTTTTTTCTTTTTTTTTTTTTTTTTTTTTTTTAATCCACGAATATTGTATTTTCTTCTTCTTTCTTTCTATGTTTCTCTTTTTTTTCTTTTCTTTTTTTTCTTCTTTTTTTCCTTTTTTTATCATAAGAAAAGAGGAAAAAAAAGGGGGATGAAAAATGAGAGAGGAGGGATAATAAATTTTTTACTTCCGTTTGTGACGTTAGCGTGTTAAAGGTCGATTTCGTACGGTACGCTCGTTCTCGAAATAAGTTCTTGAACGTAACCAATAAAAGAATAATAAAATCAAAAAAAAAAAAGAAAAAAAAGAAAAAATAAAAAGGGAGGAAGGATCTCGAGATGTTTTCCAAATGGAAGTTGGGATTTTTTTCGATTTCAAACGTATCCACGTCTAAGAACGCTTTAGGTATACTACTCGTGGTAATCCTATCGACATCTAGCGGCATGCTGCACAACTTAAAGCTGCTAAACGATAGTAGTCGACGAAACTATCGATGAGAAACTTAGATCAAGATCATTGGATCGAACGAATGCATATCGATTAATAAGTTTGTCTCGTTTAAGTGGAATCTAATAGTGCTCTTGATTTCTGATTTCTAACAAAGGGATTTTAAGAAGACACATTATGATCACCCTTAATAATCGAGTAAAATAATAATTATCCTTAATATATCTCGATAATAGAAAAACGAGGATGCACATTTCAAACGAGGTTCATACTTTTTCAAATATGTAAATCGATGCCGTAAAAAGAAGTTTAACAAATGAAAAACTAATTATGTTTAATGGCTAATTATGTCCAAGCTCGTATTTACAAGAGAATACGTGAGGGTTCCAAGAACTGGAGGAACATATAAAATTACTTCAACTTATCTTCGTAACATGTGTTAACTCGTGTCCGACGTTTGTAATTAAAGCTTCCGTGTATTCTCGTTAAAATGTTTTCGATACTTCAAACGAATATCTTATTAAATATATATTTATGATCGTCATAATAAGGAGCACGATTCAAAAATGATTATTGAATCGTATAAGAGTAATGTAGACGAAAGAATAAAAACACAGGATTACCGCAGGATAACTTCTGAGAAGTTTCTACTCTCGCGAAGAAGGGCCTGTTTAAAAGGATGAGAGGGATCGTTACGAGGCGCCACAAATGGCGATAGATTGAATTAAGATTGTGCGGTGGCCTCTTGGAAAATGAGCCAATTATGAATTAATTGCAACGTTACGGTAGCTCAACGGTGGACTTTAATATCCGATTATGTCTTAACAACGTATTGCAGATCGATACAAGCCTCGTTCATACTCGAACATCTCTCTCAGCTTCTTACGTTCAGATCTTATACTCTCTTAAGATGTGTTTATGAAATATCTTTTCTCATTGTCTTTACGCGTAACACTTTGTTTCTCATCGTTCACTCGTATTCTCTTTTTACCATAAGATTTATAGTAGTCTTTTTATTATAAAATTTATGACGATAAATGTGTACTGTGAATAGGATGATAATTACGTATGTAGATAGTTGACGTGAAAATACTATTATGAAATTATCCGGGACAAACAAATATGTCCACTTATCTATTTAAATTATTATCTCTACGTGATCCGAATCATAGTCATTATTAAATGTCACAACAGAAAATCTGAATGAAGAATTACTTTCTAAATCATGCGAACGTTGTTGACTCATAATTAAAGGGGTTTCATTCAAAATCTCGATTCAACGAGACACATAATTTTTCTTTCTTATCGTTGACGATGCAACGTCGAGGGGTTATTCCTACGGCACTTTGCCAAACATTATTTCCGCATTATAGTCTTGCCCCTTCCTTCCCTCCCCTCCCTCTGACTCCTCTCTCTCTCTCTCTCTCTCTCTCTCTCTCGCCCCCGTCATCCCTCGCGTATCACTATGACTCCTATTATTAACGTCCAAGCTCGTAGATACGAGTACATACGAGATGCGAGTATGTCTGGCCTTTCTATACCCTTCGTTTTGTTCCTCCCTGTTCTGTGAGGGCTCTGAGAGGGTTTTGTGGTGCACGCGACCGCTCGGCCAAAATAACTTATAGCCTCTACGACTATAATTATTCGTTAACGGTAGGCAAAGAGCTAGAGGAGAGAAGAACGGTATTCCAACCATTGCCACCTTTGCTAGCCACGACATTATTTCAGAAATGTTCTCGTCATAAACGTCAACCGTTCCGTAAGCTCGCCATAATGACAGGATTCTTCGAAAATTTCCTACTTTTATTCGGAACGTTAACGCCTTTTGCTTAATTAACGACAAAACGATTTTACGTGTTGAGAAAAATTCTTGAAAAATCGATTGACCGATAAATATACGAGACGAGTTAAAAGATACGCTTTCCATACATTATATTTGAAAATTGTTAACACTTAATAATTTAATCTTTATTATCGTTGAAATTGAAAAATTAATACATTTAGATATATTAATGGCTAATGATACAAATTTGAATAATTTAAGAATAAAGTACAGATATATGTATCGTTTAAAATATAAAAAAGAAAAATATGTATATATATATACATGTGTGTGTGTGTGTGTATATATATATATATATAAATATATAAACTCATCTTTTAAGAAGGTAAATGGAAATCTTTAATAATAGAATAACATGTATATAGAGAAATAAAGGAATTGTATGACATGTGCCAATCCCACGTGTTTTCGAAGTCTGCGATCGTTAAAGGTGCGGCAGTGTAACTAGACCAATAACATTAGATATACCTCGGCGTGGGATCTTGTAACACCTACGTAACAATATGTTATTCCAGAAGCATGCTTGCCATTACCCTCTACAACGTCTATGGATGCCAAGTCTTGTTACTTGTGATCTAAGGATATGACTTTGCATAGACCACCGTCGTAAGATGAAGGAATAATTATGAGAGGTTGCCAGTGGCGAGTTGTTACATTTGACGTCATAATTTTATATTTTTATAAAATTTGATAGAAGAGAAAATTATGTGAATTACAACGAGAAACGTTCGTACAATTTTAAACATATTCTTTAAAATTATATTTAAATTTATTTAAAGCTCGAATTTCTTTTATATAAACTATCGTAGCGTGAACGGCGATATTATAAAAAAAAATTTTTAATTAAATTTATATTAATCAAGATTCCTTTTATTTCATATGAAAATAAATTATGTTACTAGCTATATATGAGATTTATTTATTTTCTTTTTTTTTTTTTTTGTCGATGGTGATTATACGCTTCAACAAAAGAAAAAAAACGTGAAGCCGAATAATAAAGACATAGATATGTCGTGTGACATCATAAAATTGTTTTGAGAGAAACTTTAATCAGTTTAGAAGCACAAATCGTATCTTTAATCGTATGCTTCGTTCATATGCATTCGACGGGCCACCGATGAATCATGAAAGATTCTGGCAGACGACCAAAGTAGTCATGAATAGTAAGGTCAAGGGGTATGCTAGCGTCGTCGTAAATCAGCTCGAGGATACTCGCTATTTCAAGGTCAAGGGAGAAAAAAAAAGTAAGGAAAGAGAAGAAAACGATCGAAACTAAGGGAAAGGGTCATAGAAGTGTTTTTTTTTCTTCTTTTTTTTTTCGTGAAAAACGAAGGTTAAAAAATGGCTGCAACAAAAGGGCTGCAACCCACGTAACGGTATTTTCTGATTACGGTATTGCCCCCTGACGTTTTCTCTTTGTATTTCTTTTTTTTCTCTCTTTCTGTTTTTTTCTTTCTTTTTTCTTTCTTTTTTTTTTTTTATTTTTTTTTTACTACCATCTCTCGCCGTTTTGGCCGAACGCAGAGGTTTGACTTTTTTACGGCAATTTGAACGAGTGCCGTTGACTTTTACAACGATGCTTTTATGACCGGTATAGTGCACTGGTCGAACTCGCAAGTAGGGAGAAGGGAGAAGTATCTCTATACGCAAGGTCACTGATTGGTTCTGCCCTAAGACCGCACGTCGTATCTTCTTTTTTTTTCTCTCTCCCTATAAAATAACACTTCAAGGACGAAAAAAAAACTACATTACCCACACTCAGCTCGATTGCAAGACATTGTTTTCCAATGTTATAAAAGTCTTGGCTTTTACGGTGGTAACTTCACGTTTCTTTTCCTATTCATTGTCACTTTGAGCACAATATCTGGTAGTTAAAAAATAATATAATAATGGTGGTAATTTAAATAAACATCCATTTACGTGAAACATTATGTTAAAAGTATAACCGTTTTAAATGAACGTAAATATAATTTGTCAAGAGAACGAAGAATTCCTTTTATTAACTTCTTCGAAGTTCTTCGGTCTAATTTAGAGTACTTCGCGAATTCCTTTAATGCCATTTGCGTTAAACGAAATTCACGTTCGCGTAATATCGTCCGAATGTAATATCCTCTTAGTAAAGAAGTTGGAACACCCGTTAGATGTACCAGCACGCACATGAGTTTCTGCGGAAAGACGGTCGTGGTAGGATGCCACGAGATGTATAGGCAATCTTGCAAATGAGAATCGTGAGTAACGGCGAACATTAGCACACACATACTATCGCGTTCTCTCCGCAAAAGTAAACGCATACATGCGTACCTTGAAAAAGAGAATATGAGTGTTCCAGGTGTGTATATATACACGGACTTCTTCTCGATAATGTCTCGCCGTTGGTGTTCTTTATGTCGTCGAAACTACGTTTGAAGTAAGAGGGAGAGGAAGAAAGACATTGAGGGAGAGAGAAAAAAAAATAACGAAGAAAAAAGCAAAGAAAGAGGGTAAAAGCAAAAAGTTGAGAAAAAGAGAAGAAGATAGAGATGCCAGAATGTAAAAGAAGATGTGCTTAATCTGTTACTCTTCGTTATTACACTTTAGAAGTATAAATGTTATCCTTCGTTAATGCTATGTCTTTAAAGATCCTAACAATTTTTATCTATTTCTCGAATTAAGAGAACGTCGAAATATTAAGTCTCATTTAATGTATCTAACGTATCTAACGTAACTGATGCTTGATACAATTTTAAAAGAATTTTAATATTTTGACGACGACGACGACCATGACAGAACAGAATTGATGATGACTGAATAGGATCGATGACGAATGGGACTGATGATGACGACATGTGTCAAAAAAATACCGATGATCTTGATAACTTCGAAAAGAAATGATCTTCGAAAAAAAATATTCTTGTCAGATATTGATCTTTTGACATCATGCATATTACGTAAAAAATATTTTTTTCATCGCAATAAATCGAAGAGATATTTAGGTGGTCTTACTTAAGAGGACCACCCTATATATACATACATATGTACGTATAAGTTGATGCTATGAGTATCGGTAGAATGGCTGGTGAGAGATAAATGCAATTATTTTTGCGAGACGATAGCGTGGGAATGTCAAGCGGTTATCGCACATTTTATAAACCATTAAAGTGTATAATGAATGGAACAGCGAACATACGATGAAGCTCTTTTGTTTTATACGAATCGATGGTAATTCGCGAAATTCCGATTTTTGTGATATCGCCGAAATTTCATATTATGGATTCCACGAAATTAATATAAATATATCGTATATTATTAAACGTGCGTAACTATTTTTCTGTATTTGTATATTTGCACATTTGATAATTTTATCTTGAATATGGGCCTAAGGATTAGGATGAATCTATCGTTTTCACGACACGTGAAATCGATTCAGCTAAATCGATTCAGCTTAATCGATTGGGATAATTCATATAGGACATCAAATGAAATATATAAATGATTTTTTTCATTTTACATATCATTATTGACCTGTACTTCAATAAACTTTACAATTTACATTACGAAATTCGTCAAATTTAATATTATCTTCTTAACGCTACATTTATAAATAATGAAGATTTTAGAAAGTAATGATTACGATAGTACATAACGATAAAATAATTTACTTTACAAAATGATGAATCGAATATAGTTATAAATTCAGAATAATAAACATAATCTAATTAAATAAGAACATAATAGATATTTCAATAAAATTTCGAAATTGTGAATGTGATTAGAGATTGTGATTATTTTTGAAAGTTCTACGATCACCACAGAGAATCCAGATAATATTGTATGATGAGAAATGTTGAATACAATGGAAATTAATCCGAATAGAATGACTATGTACTTTGATTATGAATAACTTGGTTATAAAAGGAATAGTGTCAATTATGTCAACAATATGAAGAACTTCAATACCAGAGTCGAATAGCTATTAAAAAAAAAAAAAAAAAATTGTATATACCCGCATGGAGCGATGTTCAATCTTTCAGATATTCCATATATATATATATGAAAATTTTTATAATCATATGTTCGATTTGTTTTATGTACGTACATTTATCAGACACGGGATAGACATTATCCCGACAGTGCTTCAACGGGTTTCTAGGACCTTACGTTTATTATCATTCGAGTCACGTCCCAGCTATTTCGTTTCTGCTTAATTGCAGTAAAACGTACACTCGATCTACTGCGGATTTACGCTCATACTCCTGTACGCAAGGTAGTTTTAACAGATTTACGTTTACACATCTATCTATATAAATTTGCAATACTAATCTCTATAATATTGATTATATGTTCTACGAGAAAGATTGACGTGTAAAAGATATACATTTAATTTCTTATTCTCAAAATAGACATTTATAAACGAACAATCAATATTAGATCTGTCCTAATCGAATTTTATATTTTCTTTATTTTACAATTTTTTTCCTTTTTTTTTTTTTTTTTTTTTCTTCATAAAATATTAATTTTATTATGGATTATGGATAAAGATCTCATTCTGGTAATAATACTGAGGATAGGGAAAGTAACGTATTGAAAAATTTTTCTAAAGTATGAACGATACGTGATAAACGTATATCGAAACTTCATAACATTCCAAGCAATCTTTCCGAGCCGTAAGCGAGTGCAAAAGCTTTGAAACGTCTATAAGCGAGCCAGAAGCTTTTGTAGGAGGTGCAAAAGAATGGTACCGCGAAAATAGAGAGGGGAGGCCGTCCGTTGCTAACCTTTCTCTTGAAATGGGTCGTACTCTTGAACGAAATAGGCCATAGCTGCAGCAACCAATGGGTAATGCAACTCCTAGCGAAGTATAGTATACACACATCGTCTATGGGACTATACGAACACGGTAGGCTTCAACGAATGAGAATACATTGATACGTGTATTGGTATGTGAGATACACGTACACAATCTACGATACGCGATATGGTATTTCTAAAGTCTAGAGTTCTATCCTAAGAGTTTCATAGTCCTGACTGAAAATGAGAATAGAAAAAGAAGGTGAAAGAGAGAGAGAAAGAAAGAGAAAGAGAGAGAGAGAGAGAGAGAGAGAGAGAGAAAGAAAGAAAGAGAAAGAGAGAGAGAGAGAGAGAGAGAGAGAGAGAAAGAAAGAATAGTTTCGTCGGTAGCCGCGTGCCACCAGCCAAGAAAGCACCTATCCTATCTGGTACGATAAATGCTCTTCTGTGTTAGCACGACTGAAATCTCAGTCCTTATACTTAGTCCTGTGATTCATAAATAATGCATGTTCCTCGTACGATCCGTGCCGATACACACCGTTATCATTCTACGTCGAGACTGAGAAATCGCTTTAATATGATAAGGATAAAATCGTGAAGATGACGTTAATATATTATTTTCTCGATCATCTTCGAGAATCACTTCTGTTACTCTTTTTTTTTTTTTCTTAACGATTGGATTTATTACTGATAAGATGATGGGTATGAAGATTTTTTAATTTTTAGTTTTTTTGATTTTATTTTTCTATTTCTTTTCTTTTTTTTTTTCTTCTTTTTTTTACTAATCTATTAACCCAGAAAATTTAATGTGAACATATGAAATTTATTTCGATTAAAAATAAAATGATACGTTCAGGATTTATTTAAGACATATATTTAAAAAAAATCTGAATATGTTTATAACACAGTATATAAACAACATTGAATATCTTTATAATATATTGACACTATTGAATCTGAGACAATCGTGAGCCATCATTTATGATGTTTTTGTTGTTCAATCTCATCGAGACAGATGATTATGTTTAAATGTATTTTTTTTTTTTGTAGAAATTTTGTATTATAGTAAGAAAGCGTAAGAAGATTCAGCAGCAGTCGTATCTGGAGGGCGAATGTTACGCTTGATGGAAATTTTTAAGCGTTCATACGGCCTCGTCGCTTATTCTCATGCAAACTGGACGTCCCAATTAGGGGATAATTGAAAAATGAATGTAATCAAGTAGGAGTAGCTGCTTACGCACTCTTGTCTCGTAAAAAGATCTTTCATATACGTCGGCACGTATGCCCTCTTTTACGGATCGCACCTTTGTGCTTTATTATACTTGTCGCGATGGTAACTTGGTATATATTTTTCCTCCAGAATGTAACATGTGTGTCATAATTAGAGAACACCCTTTTAATTAAATAAAATAAGCTCGAGAAAACGTTTCGCAGAAGCAACGTGACCTGCCTATTGACGATCGAAATGGCTGTACGGTTTATAGAAAAATTATGCAAAGTACCGTCAATCCTAAATAAATAATGATAAATGGTTTGCGCAGCAAATATGATTATACTCGATCGAGCTGTTAAATATGGCAGCGATATGAATCAGGAAATTTGAAGAACTTGAACCTTGAATTTTGTTTTCTGTTCGTTTCTCTTAACATTTATTCTTCTTATTTTTATAAAATTTATTTTTCTTATATTATAAAATAATGCATTACTTTCGTAACGAGAGTTTTAACATTGTGGACGTATTAATTAAAGTATACGCTCGAGTAAAATACTTCGAATATAAAACTGACACTCTTAATGAAAAGTAAAATTTTACAAGTAATATATACACAATATGAATTTTTAGATATATCGTATGTTTTATGTCATGAAATATAAATAAAAATAAACAAATTTATCTTTTACCAATGATTAGCCAAAACAAATATCTAAAAATGAAAAAGTATCTATCCTCGTCCATAGTAGGTGGATCGATCGACATATAATATACGATACGCGTGCAACGAGGTGCGTATGCGGTAGAGAAAGGCCTGTTTTGTTGTACGTGTCACGTATAGACTCACACAAATGCGTAAGCTAGCACTCGCCACAGTTTATGTGCAACATTATCCCAACATTACACCCCTTCCGCTATGCGATCATACCCCTCTTATCCTCCCCACCGTGCAAAGTCGATTGCACGACGGGAAAATCGAGCAACCGCTGCAGGAGAGCTTGTTTACCAGGACAAAGCAAAATGATTAATCGCTTTGGTTGGCCGACATAGGAGTACTCTGGTTAATTAATCAGATATCGTGGAAATTAGCGCAAGCTAGCCTTCGATCAAACTGCCGAGAACCGATCGAACCATCCCAAACTACGTTAGCTACTCGTGGAAACTCACGTTTCCTCTAATTTATAGCCGTTTAAGTCTCTCTATCAAATCGTGTCTGCGCTCGTTCGATACAATCCGATTTTACAAAACCATCATTTATTGCATATACAAATGGAATGACGAATTATTAGAAAAGTACAATTTTACAGTTCGAACTGTAATAGATCTTGAAAAAATCATTCGTAATTCTACGTATCGTTTTGAAAAAAAAGGGATAAGCTAACGAAAAAAAAAAAGGAATTATTTTTTCTGCCACGATACGGACACGTTCGTCCTTCTAATTGTAAGTTCATAATTATTTCACATGATCAATCTGAGCAACTAAAAAGAAAGAACTTATAAAGATAAAACGAATGAGAAAGAAACAGAGAGAGAGAGAGAGAGAGAGAGAGAGAGAGAGAAATGGGAGAGGGGGGAGGAGAGATAGAGAGTCCCAAATCAGTAAGTCCGATCTCACTTCATCTCTTCTTCTATCTCCGCTCGAAAATATCCAGCGTCTCGAGTGCGATACATGGAAAGTATGTATTCCCTTTCGAGACACCCGATAGAGAGTATAGTCGGCGTGTAGTTTCAGGGGTAGTTTCACGAAGGATAGATACGAGGGGAAGTTGGTGCGATTCGAAGTAGGGGTGGAGGTTAAGGGGAGTAGGGGATGAAAGAGAACGGGAGGTTTAGGAATATAGTGGGGATGGAGTGAGAAGGTAGCGGGAGGAAGGGAGAGAGGGAGATAGGGAGGTAGGTGGTGGGTCGCGCACGCGGCCACTAGTGGGGGAGTAATGAGGTGGGGAGGAGGAAGGTGGACGGCAGTAGCGACGGCAGTTGAGGCGCATGAGCACCACTTTTATTGATTCCGTAACTGCCGCCATGACTGCCGTGCCGCCTCGTGGGGGTGAGTTCGGGTCGTTCGGGAGCTGTGCCGATGGAGGGGGAGGCCGGTGGATGCGGGCGAGCGGCTAAAGTAAAGTACGAGGGTGAGGCTGATGGGGTGGAAACTCTGCGGAGATAAAAAGGAACGAGGGTTGGTTCCGTGTCGGGACCGGTTCCCGGGGGGGGGGGAGGGGGGAGGGAGACGATGTGCCGGAGGAAGAGAAGGGGTTAGCCCGCAGGAATATCAACATATCTTATATTGCGTACAAACATACAACCGGAATGAGAATAAACTTGAGATTCACCGTGATACTTTCGCAAATAAAACCGCCGGGGAATGGTCTACGAGCTAGCTACGAGGGTGGTGAACTTGGGCTACTCCTATCACAGCTAGTTGCCGACTCTTACGACGACGAACCTGAATTTTCTATGTACGTTCTACAATTTACCGAAATGCGATTCGCACAAACTTCTCTATCGACGTTTGGCTCAACGATTTACACCGCAAAACCCTTTTGGATACGCATCGAAACGATTTATATTATATACTTATACTATCTATTTCTTTTAAAGTAACTAAGTAATGATTCATATTATTTTACATAGATATATTCGTCGCACTCGATTTATTATGTAAGAATTGAAAAGTTCTAAATGTATCAATGAATATATTAATAATGGATAAAAGCTAAATGTAATAGAGTAATTTTGTCTTGGCACGAGTAGACTCCGTCGTTTATAGGTACTTCTAATGAACCATTTATCCTCTTAATTTATAGGAAGGCATTCAAACGTGAAGGTCTACTTTATATATATATATATATATATATATATATATATATATATGTATATTATATATATACATATATAGGTATATTAGATATATACATATAAAAGAGTCATCTTTGCTTCTGTGTAAAATTATGCCGTATGTAAAAGCAAGAGAGAAGAGGTAATTGAGGAAGGGGTCAAGAAACTACTCGTTCGTGGATTGGTGGAAAGGATAGGCTTCCGGATGACCGTGGGTGTACATAGGCCCTCCGATTAGAAAGGGTATGCGCCGATGCGTAAAGATAATTAAGCCGGCTGATCTATGGCCGTTTCACGAGTTCGCTCGTTATCTCCTCGGTACCTCGGCCGGCACCCCTTGATATTTAGTTCAGTTTCGGATATACGGGAACATCCAAAGCCGATGATCTCCCCTCGTGCCTCTCCTCTTGAACCAGTCCAACGGTATGGGAGTTCAGAGCTCAGAGGTCGACGTTCAACGGTCGACGGTTTTCGGTATCCATCCCCGATCCCTTCTATGTCTCTTCCCTCTTCCACCCTCGCTACGTTTCCATCCCTCCTTATCCTCCTTCTCTACCTTCTCCTCCTCTCTCTCTCTCTCTCTCTTTCTCTGTCTCTCTTTCTCCCTTTCTTTCTCTCCCTCTCTCTCTCTCTCTCTCTCTCTCTGTTTCCCTCTCACTCACCCTCTCTCTCTCTTTCGACTGCTTTATAGTCTGGAGCCGCTCCATCGAGGGTGCATCCCATTCCCGGCTTTAATTGAGACATAAATAAGGTTTGTTTGGCTTTGCCATTCAACCGACTGGCTATCCCTGGGAATTGGGATTGAGGCTTTGCCAATACAACCCGTTCTGCATAATGGCGACGTTAAATTTTGCTTGAACGGAAAAAGGAAAGAATTTTTTTCCCTGACGCGAGTACGTGTCCGCCTAGTTTTCAAGGACTCGAAAATACGACAATTGCCGGTGCGTTAGAGTCTCAATCAGTTTACCTTCCGTTGGCGAAGGGAGATTCGCTTGGAATTTTCTTTTTTAAAAGGCGAGACAGGACTCGAACGTTCCTACGAACGTACCTTTTTCTCCTGTTTTGCGAAAAATCAATGCCGATGAAAAGTTACGAATAAAAATAAATGTTCGATTTTGAAGAAAACGTGAAAAAAAGAAGATTAGAAGAAGAAATAAATATCTTATATTACATATCATTATTAAATGGCACTTCTTTAACATCTCCCTTTGTTTCTCTCACTTTTTCTTTCTATTTCTATCTCGAATGGTTTTCCCCCGTTGTGAGTCTACGCCCTGCTGTTTCCAGAATCTTCGTCATTGTTCTTGTTGAGATATCGATGGCAGCAGGTTGAGTTAGTGCACAGGGACGAAAGAAGAAGAAAAAAAGAAAAAAGAAGAAGAAAAGGCGCGACACAACGACCAACCAGATTCGAGCCGTGAATCTGGGTAGGCGTATGGGCGTAGGCGAAAAAGAAGAAAAGAGATAGAGAAAAGAGAGGTGGAGATTCCAGGTAGGTTAATGCGTCCATGCAATGGGAGTCTCGTGCTAGTAAGATCGTAATTTTCGTTAGCCAGGTATCTCGAAAGACTTACGAGCAACCTTTGTACGTTGCCGGCAGGCTCTATGCGATACAAGTTAATCCCACGGATCCTCATCGTACACCCTTCGTTCTTTTTCCCCTTTCTTTCTCTTCTTTCAAGGTCATTTCGTATCTTAATCTATAGAGCTTTGTGAATAGATATTCTCGTTCATTATAAAAGTATATATATATATATATATATATATATATATATATATATATATATATATATATATATATATTCTTTGAGATAGGTACCATGGGACAAATTTTTTTGCAGCATTCGATAAAGATTATATAAATCAAATTTTCTTTTCTTTTTCTTCCTATTTTTTTTCTTTTTTTTTCTTTTTTTTCTGTTTTTTTCTGTTTTTTTCTTTTTTTTCTATAATAAAAATAATTAAGATCCATTAATCGAATTTCATTGATATGAAATTCTATTGTAATAATATCCATTAGTGTTGATAATTTTTGATTTTTCGTGTCGAATTATAACTCAGGATTTGTTCGCATGATCGTTTCGGTGTCCCTTTTGGCTACCGGAAGTGGCTAAAAAAAACCTGCGGGTTTCAGTAATGGGTGGGTGGACGCGTACCATACGTCACCCTCGGTTTAATCTCGCTTCTCGTTTATGCTACTGCGAAATGGACGAAACGACTGCGAGCTCGATCTCACCCTCCTCACTCTCTCCCTCTCTCTCTCTCTCTCTCTCTCTCTCTCTCTCTCTCTCTCTCTCTCTCTCTCTCTCTCTCTCTCTCTCTCTCTGTCTGTCTCTCTAACTCCAGTTCTGTGGCGATTTTGCTGATGTATCTCGACCGTCGTTCTTTCCCCCCCTTTTGTCTCGCCGCTTCGCGAGGATGTAAATGTCATTGGCGCCGTGGCGTCGCTTCGAGATCGGCACTCCAGGATAAAACTGTTTGGAGATAGAGAAACGAGCTTGTTCTGCGAGGGTGAAACAAGATATTACGACTCTTGTTTTCGAAATATAGCTTTTGAAAATTCAAAATACAACGTTATTTGTCACAACGTTCTCTTTTTTTTTCTTTTTTTTTTTTCGTAAAACATTTTTTAAAATGTTAATCTTTAATAATCGACACGAATCTTTATCATAATAATTCAATATGAAATTGAATTAAAATAAATAAATAAATGAAACAAAATTATAGGTCATTATTTCATGCGAAAAGAAATTCTATGTCAAATATGTCATAGAATGTATTTACATATTTACGTATGTATATTATTATTTATATTTACGTTTGTATAATTTACAATTTGTTTCAGACGACAACCAAATAAAGAACGTTTGTCTCGACGACCCTTTTACCAAGACAAAGAAACATCCAATATACAAGGGAAATGATTCCAAGGGAATAACGTGTACGCCATTGGTTGTGAGTTATTGACTGATATATGCGTCTCCGACCATGCACAGGATTCTAATACCATTTCTCCCGCCTTCGCCTACCTTGTTCTCCACCTCTTGCCTTCTTGCAAGCAACCGAGCGTTCCTATCCCTCCCTTTCTATCTCTCTCACTCTTTGGTGCACCCTCCTACTCCACAGGGGAGCATCTTCCGCTAATGAAACGCCGGTGAGCTACAGTCACCTCGTGCCGGTAGCTTTTACCATGAAGCTAGCCTGAAATCACCCTCGCGACTTACTAATACCACCCTTCTAAATCCAATGAACGTGGGAGGTTTAGATTATTCTGAATCTCCTTTAATTCGGGACGCGATACTTCAACGGCACTCGTTTCGATATATCGCGTCTATATTTTCCTTTTTACTTTTTTTCTTTTCTTTATTTTTCTCTACCGTTTTCTTCAAGTCTTTTAAAAATCAATGTCCTATAAACGATCAATTGATTTAGATAGTTTCAAAATCGATTTTCAATGTATCATGTATTTCAATATTCGATATCAGTTGTTTGTCTTCTAATAAATACATTGTCGATTTCAATAATTTCAATAAGATATTTTATTTGAGTTATCAAATCGATAAGAATGAGGAAGACGGGAGTGGTCGAGTTTCTTTTTCTTCAGATAAATAACCAATCCTGTGAAATAGCTTTCACTAAGATCAACAAAACCTTAGAGTGTAATAGTCTCTATCCTTACCTGTTCCTTCGGTTGATATACGAATCGAAACGAGGGAAGACCGAAACGAGCGATGTTGGGAGACATATATATATCAAGGTTACGATCTCGGAAAGCTTTGCTAGCCACCTAAATACGCGACTAGATCTTCATTACGAAGGGAAAACGAATCCCTCCGTTGCTTCCTTCGGGAAACGGAGGCAAACCCGCGTGATCACGCTGACGTGGATGGCGGAGAAACGGTCGCGGAATGACTACGGTAGATAGTAAATTACGTTTCCTCGTAACTACGGATACGTCGGCTAATGCTAATTTAAGATGGCATCCATTGGTCTGCGTTTAACCCAATACTCGATATAAAACTTAACTAACGTTGTGTATCCTTAGAAGGGGAGAAAACTTTTGGAAAATTTTCGATACACTATTTACTTATTATATATCTAAAGAAATAGTTGCGTAAGATCATAAAATTGAGAACAACTCAACTCAATGTACGCGACACGTCAAAATCGCGCTTAAGTTTAATCGAAGGAGAAGAAAAAAGAAAGAGAGAAAAAGAGAGAGAAATCAGAGAACAAAAAAAAAAATAAATAAATAAAAAGGAAGAAAAAAATATTTGCGCGATTTCTATAAAATGGCTATTCGAACTTTGAATTCCGAGATACCGAACAGGACTAAAATTAGTGTCTTATCGTAGTATCCGGCATTAATCCGCTCGGCACGCGTTTAACTCGTCCAATTAAGAATGATATACGCGTAGAATTTTCAAAGTGCCATTTAAATATGCAATGGCTGCACGGCGGCCGGGATCGCCTTGCATATCTAAGATACTCTCTCTTTTCCTCGGGCGAATGCACGGCGCCGTCGCCGTCGCCGTCGCCGTCTCCGCCGACGGCGAAGTAAGAAAGGAAGGAGAGCTTCTTGAAGAAAAAAGAAAAGGAAAGTAAGATGGAACCGGATGTATGTCGGGCACGTAGCCGCGGGGATTGCCTCGATGTGCCATAGAGGCAATCATGCCGGCAATGCAGAGGCCCATCTTATCGCGTTACCGCCCTGCATATACCCGAGAAACACCCTTCTCTCTTTCTCTCTGTTTCTTTCTCCATCTCTTTCTTCCTTATTCTCCTTCCTACTTCTATCTCCGTCTTCACCCTTCACCATTTCGAAGCTCCCACGGAACTATTCCCTGTATATTTACCGTCTTCGTGCTTATGAGCGCCTTCTTCCTTAGCACGTCTTTTGAAATTCGTAAAATGTGGAAATTTACATTTTCCGATCCTTTCGGGAACCCCCTTTCTTTTTTGAAAACGACCATATCTCTTTCTCTCTTTCTTTCTCTCTCTCTCTCTTTTTCTTTCTTTCTTTCTTTTTTTCTTTCTTTCTCCTTCCATCGATCTAGCTTTTCTTTCTGAATAAATCGCTACTTCCTCTCTCTATCTCTCCCACTTTTTCTTTTTTTCTTCCACTCATATCGATTTCGAACGATCTCATTTGAACTCCATCCCTTGGAATACAACCTCCCTTTGGACGATGAATGTTAAAATTTATGAATATATTTCATTGAATTCGATTGGAGGTCTGCTTAACGATACTTCCCTAATGCATAGACTGCTCAGTATATTTTACATAAATCGACACGTTCGTTTTTTGAACAAAATTTTTTAAATATATTAAATATAAACTTTACTCCCTACGATATACAATATATTAAACGTTTACGATTCATTGTCCAATGCAAAAACGAACGTTAAGAATTTATCATAGTTACATACGCGGATAGTTGCACGAGACAGTTTCAGATATTTGTTTGACTAACGTTCGAGTTACCTCCCACCTATCGCGATTCGTCTTATCTAAAAGCGTTCGCATATATGATTTTCAACGCGATAAATAGCGTCCTCTTTGAACATTTCTTCCTTTTTTTTTTGTATTTTTTTTTTTTTTGTATTTTTTTTCTTTCGTTTTTATTCTTTTCTCCTTTTCTGTTATTTTCTTTTTTTCTTTCTTTCTTTCTTTCTCGTGAATGTGGCCAATGTAGACAAGCCGGGAAATGTATTCATAAATCGTAGTTCATTACCGAGCGTGGGCCGCGAGCGCGTGCTCCTGCGAGTACCAGAGAGTAGTAGGAAAAGGAGGAGAAGAAGAAGAAAGGGGAAAGGGAAGAAAAGAGAAGCGGGAAGAGGGAAGAGAGAAGAGAGAAGAGAGAAGAGGGAAGAGGGAAGAGTGGAACGACGTAGAGGTTCCGTAGCACATCAGCATTCAAAGTACTGCAAGTAGGAGAGCGCGGTTCTCGAAGATAGAGGAGGAACAAAAACCATCGTTGAGAGAGAGAGAGAGAGAGAGAGAGAGAGAGAGAGAGAGAGAAAAGAGGATGTTGCATTAATATTTATACGAGAAAAGAGGGGTTTGCCGCTTAGAAGGGCGAATGAGAAAGAGAGAGACATAGAGAGAGAGAGAGAGAGAGAGAGAGAGAGAGAGAGAGAGAGAGAGAGAGAGAGGGTACGAAAGGACCGAGAGAGGGAAGGCGAAATGAAATGCAAATGCTTTAACGAGCCACTGAGGGACTGCCTGGGCATATCCTAGTCTCGCTCACGAATGTACCTTCCTCTCATCAACGCTAGCGTTATAATGCATACGAGTGATTCTCGTTTTGGACCACGTCCACGTTACCGTCTACTTACTTCCTTTTATACTTCATCGGCCACGACGAATTCTACTAAAGTCTTCTTTACAAATTTAAATAAATTTCATTGGTACAATCTAACCAATGATTTCGTTTGATTTCGAAAGTTAAAAAGAAAGTTTTTAATGAATTTCCAGATACGCACGTATCTTATCATTATTTTTGTGAATTGAAATTGGTGAAAGGGTAATTATATTCTCTCGAATAATATGCATCTTCAATTTGTTGTTTTCCTCCATTAAGTAGGTAACCATTTTTTCAACCTTTTATAATTTTGGATGTAAGCGATACTACGATCGTTCCTGTAAAGTCTAATTAAATTTTCGTTTTCTCTCACCTCTAATGTCTTACATCGTCCGCTAATTAAGTCATAGGAATAACCAAGCTCGGAACTAGCACTTTTGGCATTTCGAACGATCTGGAAGATCTTTTGAATGTATTGTCGAGAGACTTACTCGGCGAATTGTAGGTGCAAAACGTGATAGGTGGATCGGGTTCGTTGTTTGCAATTCGACCCATGGGATCTTGAAAGGGTGGTGATAAGAGGGTAGGAAGGTTTAGCATGGCCATTATACAGATCACGTGGTGATTGGATTTCTTGTTGAGTTAGTAGATCAACAAGGAAGGTGGATAGGAAGATAGCTGTCCGTCCATAGATGGCTGCCGCTTCTTCGGTTGGCTGCTTGGATCGTAGACTGACTGCTAGTCTGCTAGCTAGCTGGATGGTTGGCTGGTTGGTATGGTTGGATGCTAGCTGGCTGGTTGGCTGGCTGGCTAGCTGGCTGGTTGGCTGGCTGGCTAGCTGGCTGGCTGGCTAGCTGGCTGGGTGGCTGGCTGCTGCTGCTTGCTTTCGAGGGTAACAGTACCCTCACAAATCCAAGTCCAACTCCATGGCTTTCATTATAAATCCACCTCCGCCTCTTTCTCGACACTACGTTACTACTACACGTAAATAGAAAGAGAGAGAGAGAGAGAGAGAGAGCCCCTTCAACCCCTAACTTTCAACCCACATTTTCCACAATCCATTATATCATTCGGCTCCCTTCTTTCCTTCTCTTCTTTACCCTCGACAACCCTCTCGTAGATTCGCCTGCCTAGGACGAGAAGAGCAAAGAAAGCATCGCGAATGTATTTTTCAATTTGGAATCTTGCCAGGTTGAAGGATACGCGCAAATCGGAAAATTCTCCTTTGAATTCCTATCTCTTTCACCGTTTACTCGTGTATCGTCGTTCCTAATGTCCGCTAAAAGAAATCTCTATGACGTTCTTATAACGTCCTTTAATCTAGTCGTTCAGTACAATTATCGATACACGAAAATTGTTCCTTTTCTATGGAATGAATCTATATTGTGATATAATTTAAATCATTGTCAATTGTAAGTACAAATGGAAATAAATTACTGTAAAGAGATCCTTATCACTGATATCACTTTAAGAGATTTTTTTCTTTTTTTTTTTTTTTTTTTTTTTTAGAATGAATTCACGTTATTTTTTAATTGTAATCAAAAAAAGCTCGAGGAAGGGAAAATATATTATTCCAAGAGTTACCTACCCTTTTACGTTTCGACCCCTGTAATTTGCTAAATTGAGACGATCTAAGATCATCTAATCACCTTTCATCATGGAGCAAATAGTGAAGACGCTCTTTCGCAGATTGTCCGATGAATCAATGGGACCGTAGGAAAGTTTACCAGAATTGGATTACTTTGTCGTAATACATATTCTTCTGTGCGTTCTACCATTCCATTCTACCAGGAGCAAGACCGACGGCGAGCCAAGTCTATGGCCAAGCGAACTTTGCAACTGCGCTTTCCAATTTGGCACGCCGCCAGCCTCGGGGGTATTACGCCATGAAATAAATGAAAATTTACAATCGTGCATTTTAATATCCACCGATAGGCGCCTAACTCTCTCTCTCTCTCTCTCTCTCTCTCTCTCTCTCTCTCTCTCTCTCTCTCTCTCTCTTTAACATGCATTTTTCTGAGAAATACAAGAAGTGTATTTTCACGGTTGCCATAATTAACATTTTAAGATATCGCTAAAAAAAAATGTTCCGATAGAAATTTATAAAGAAAGAAAAATGAAAAAAAAAAAAAAAAGAAAGAAAAAATGTTAACAACCGTTGATATACGATTATATATGATTATGACGAGGATCAATAAATGATCCTCGCATGAAATACAATGAAATAGTAAATAATCATTTTAGATTATTCTATGTATCGTGTAAGCGTACAATGGACACGTTTCTCGCGTAATTTTGATCCATGCCGACCGAAACGTTAAATTTTGCCGACGGAGTATCGTCGGTTTGGAAAACATGCTCAGGTCGGCCGACGGCTGTGTAACAGCATCTGGGACCATATCCCAAGACGCCTTACAACGGTAAGGCGAAGAGGTTAGATTAGTGGGGGTGGAACACGTGTTCGATGTTCAGGGTAGATTCGAAATCGAGAAGAGAGAGAAAGAGAAAAAGAGAGAAAGAGAGAGAGAGAGAGAGAGAGAGAGGTGAGATAGAGGAGAGAGAAACGAGGAGAAGAGAAAGATAGAGGAAGGCCGGTAGAAAAATAACGTTAGCAAGGAGGGTTGGGTGGTAGCCGAATGGAGTAGGTAAGACGTCGTTATGCGCATCCGGTGGTCCTACGAAATTCGAATCTGAACTCGACCAAATCGAACTTGCTAGCGAGTTTCCATCCTTCCGATACGAGCCCTATGCGCGTGCGAAGACATCCTGCGACGACAGTAAATCACTATCCTCGAATATTAGAATATTTTTAATATCCGTCGAACGTACGAATCTCTTTTTCTTACGATCTTTATTGAGAAATTACGATAATAAATAATGTAAGAATATAAATCTGATAAATTTCATAATGAAATGTCCTTTAATTTAACTTAATGGTAATATAATAAATAAATATTATATAAAAAGTATCATGCGTATACGTATAATAAATGTAAAAAATAAATAAATATGTGTATTACTATTCTTTATTAATAATAATAAATTTCAATAATAATAATAATTTATTAATAATAAATAAACGACGCAGATGAAAGTTTCGTTCTAGAAAAAAAAAAAATTTTCATTTATTATAAGATTTCACTGATAATTTGCCGTAAAACCGTGTGCACTTGTAGTATAGTACCGTTAACGTCTGTTGAGAGTACAAATACCAGAAATCATGCTTTATGTTTGGAACGCACTTACCAGCTCGCTATACTAACTACGTTTAGAACGGGCCATTGACTAGACTTATTGGATTATCTAACACGGAGAGCTTCGATGTTGCTTATCTTTGCTAGATCTTAATTATGTTTGAGAAACATTGTCAGATGGCTTACTTCACTTCTTTTTAATTTATTTACTAACATGCGAACAACATGAATCGCCAATAACTAAATGCTAAAAGTTGAATAAAACTACCGAAGAAACAAAGCGAATTGTTTTAAATTATTAATGAAAAAATATTAAATCTATATATGAGCGTAAAAAAAAAAACAAAATGAGCATGAGAATAGAATTTTACAATTAAACGATCTAGAAATAAAAACGTATAAATTGTTGACATCAATTATTCATTAAATTAACGAATGTCGCCATTAAAAAGAAATACATAAAAAGAATATACTTTGATAGGATGTAGGAAACTGTTAATACAAATGGAGATATTTGTAAGTCGATAGGATAACTCGGTAGCATTATATTAAAGAGAAGGAGAGAAAGAGGAGAGAAAGGGAGAGAGAGAGAGAGAAAGAGAGAGAGAGAGAGAGAGAGAGAGAGAGGGAGAAAGGTCGAATTACCCAGTGGCGAGATTTTCTGTATTTGGTGTACGACGTCAGCTCGTGTCGGACAGCCAGAGGCGCATAGATGTCGGCTAAAATGGCGCTACTAAAGCCAAATGGGTCATTTGATTCGAAAGCGATATCTCCCTTATGAGGGATCTGCGTATACCTATCCCCGGGCAACACCCTCGCAATATGCATATTCGTGAAGCCGCGCGAGATTCCTATAACGTGGTAGCTGAAAAACTCAACCTGTTAATCCGAGACGAAATACAAAAGGCTTACAGCGAAATCACGTCGTGATGTCCATTTAGATCTTTCTCCTGAAAATGGAAGTAAAAACTGGAAGAGACGTCGCGTCAAAAAGTGCGATAAAAAATATCAATCCTTTTATTTAATTTTTAAATTAATAGAGAAAAAAAAAGATAGAAAAATGGCTGTCAGTTGACATTTGTTTTCTTTTCCGTTTGTTTTCTTATTTTCTCGCTTTCTTTTTTTCTTTATTTACTTCCGTTCTCTATCTCTCTCTCTCTCTCTCTCTCTCTCTCTCTCTTTCTTTTTTTTTTCTTTCTTTTTTCTTTTCTTTTCTTTTCTTAATAATTTAATAATCGTGATTTCACGAAGCGATCATAAGGATCCTATCCTCCTATAAAAATTATTCTTCCATAACGTACTCTTTAATGCCATGCATCCTTGAATTTTCTCAAGTCCTCATCTATGCTAGGCCTCCCTTCGATAATTGCATACGTATCAGAGATAATTACGACTTAATCGGTAGGAAGCTGATCTTGATTCAAAAGTTGGATTCAAATTTGTTACGACCCCGTTCTAATTTAGATCGATTCAGTCGATAATTGACCAAGCTCACGTCCGTAGGCCATAGATTGGTTCGAGCGAGAGAGAAACGCTTTTCCAGTGGAGTTATACGGTGTTTATCGGACCGTATCCCCAACCAGCCTCCAATTCCAATCCGGCGGCTTAGACCAGAAGGTTACCGGTGATCCCACCCCCTTTTCCTCCTTTAACCCTTTCTACAACGATAGGCCATCCTGACTTCTCGTTCCAACGTGATTCCGTTTCCATGTGTGCGCTATCGTACCAATTTTTCGCTTCTAACGTACCTAAACGTTCTGCGATTTCGCCTAGGTGTTGCTTCTTCGTAAATAAACGTTCAAACCCTCTCTCCGTTTCTTTTCAGATAAGGAAGAAAAAAAAATTCTTCGATTCTCTATGGTTATTCCTAAAAAAAAAAAAAAAAAAAAAAAAAAAAAAAAAAAAAAAAAAAACAAGAGAAGGAAAAAGAAAAAACTTGAAATAGAGAGGGGGGGTGAGACAAAGTATTTTACTAGATCGATATGCTGCAATAATTTTCATTGCTGACGATCTTGTTTCTCTCATAATCGTTGAATAATAAAGAAAGAACAAAAAGAAGAATCTTTTCTCTATTGCGATACAAGACATAAGAGTTAGACGAAAAACGGAAGCCATTTTGCTTTGCATACCGATGATGTAGACGATCGTTATCCCGGTTCTCCTTATTGCAAAATCGTCGATGCACGTCGACGATTTCTCGAGGTAAACCCTCGTACCGTTCGCCACGGTTTTTGATTTTTATCCCCCGTATCCTTAATTACGCACGACGATACTACAATGATCACGTCTCATTTCTTTTGTAACATTTATATTTCCATCCAAAGTGGATATCATAGACAGAGTAAAAGAGAGAAAAAATGAGTGAGAGAGAGAGAGAGAGAGAGAGAGAGAGGGAGAGGGAGAGGGAGAGAGAGAGAGAGAAAAAAAAAGAGAAATACTTCCAAAATGGGTATACCGTTTTTTTCAATTGTATTTAAATGAAGCTTATATTCCGAGATAACAGTGATAACGTTTCTTCAAGATAATTGGAATCTCGCGTGCAAGTAATTAATGCTACGTTGATTAAATCGAGAAAATTTCACTACTTTGCGTGGTAAGTAATTATTATATATTTCTTATTATTATATTCGTTGGTTATCATTATTATTTTCTTTTATTAACGATAGAAAACTTTATGTGGCAAGGTTAATTGGGGATTTTAATTATTTTTCAAATAATTGCTATGTTTCGAGTGTTTCACTTCTTTTTTATTTTCTTTCTTTTTTCTTTCTTTGTTTATTTTTTTTTTTGTTTTTTCTTTTTTTTCTTTTTCCTTTTTTTTTCCTCCTCTTTTCTACTTCACCAATCATCGATTTTCTAACACAAATTATGTTCGATCCTCGTTATCCTTGAATGTTTTTAAGCACACTTTTATTACATCGATGAACGATAGTATTCTTGTCGAACAATTAATTAAGATGCTCAATTTTAAATGCCGAGCCCGGCCATTATCGGCAATAATATGAGCGAACGTGTAGAATAAATCGCTTAGAATATTATTTTTCTCTCTTTTTTCTTCTTCTCCTCTTCTTTTTTCTGTTTTCTTTCTTTTTTTGTTTTTTTTTCTTTTTTTCTTTTTTTTTTTTTTTTTTTTGTTCCCCTGAATATCGGCGAGAAAGGCGAGAGAAATAGAAATAAAACGAAGGAAAGATTCGTTGGTCGTTTCACGAATTCGTTACATCGAATGGCTTTCGGTCTAATAAAGCGCAATTAAGAAACACGTTTGACTTGATTAAGAGATTCTCCTTTTTTTGTCGACGATAATTTGCGAATTCATATAATTTCTGCGAGAACGTCTATAATACTTCGGCTAACGCTGGACCACTTTGTATTCCGTACGTTTTTACGGCTATCGGTAAATTCGAATAAAGGATGCCGCGACTGGTCGACTCGCAGCGACCATGGCAATTAATTGACTCCGCTTCTTTCTTTTTCACCGAATAGGAGTGGAGCCTATAAAAGCGACTCATTAAGGAACGCCTTGAGTGCTGATTGACGAGGATCGTTAAAATCCTCGGACAACCAGCCAATGAAACTTCTCCAATATGGAATGCCGCCATTGCTTGTCGAGCGATATCCAAGAATTCGACGAGAAACGAAACGTTTGATATATCATTTTGTCAACTTTAATGCATTTCTTATCTAACTAATTATTATTTATCAAAATATATCTACACGTAATTATTATCATGTTGATTTCTTTCAATGTCTTATTTCAAAACTTTAGCATTTGTCCAATCCATTTTAGTAGAGTTCCCATTCTGTTATCTATAATTATTATATCGTGATTACTTCATCGATTCTCATTTTCATTAATTTCTTTTTTTTTTGGTTATAATATTAAGATGAACATAAATCCTTATGTTCTTCTCTCGCTTGCTCTCTCTCTCTCTCTCTTTCTCTTTCTCTTTTTATCTTCCTTTCTTTTTATCTGCTTCCCAAAAAATCTGTCGGTGGAAACAACATCATCGCGTATAGGTATTTATAGGATTAGGTCTGGTCGTCACCCTCTTATGCGCAAATACTTGCAGAGGGAGTCCCGACGGAGGGACTCACGCGGCAGTGGGAAAATTCTCGTGATCTCTTCGTGTACGGTTCCCTAGACGACCTTTCGGTCCGAGCCTGGTCTGGTCCGGAACGCGTAACACGCATTTTTATCAAACGTTACGAGGCTTGGAACGAGGCGGATGAAAACCAATATCTTACTACCGCATGGGAATTCGTTCGGAGGCACTCGCTCGCAAACTCACACACCCACTCTCATGAGTACTTATTCGATCCCTTGTTTACACACCCTTCGTGATCGGCAACCATTGAGAAAGAGAAAAAGAGAGAGATAAAACCCTTTCTCTCATAGGAACGTGTAAAATATTTAATCGAAAGACCCCCAAGATCGAAGGAAAACTTATTTGATGTTTTTAAAATGTTGAAAAAAGAAATAAATTCTCTCTCTCTCTCTCTCTCTCTCTCTCTCTCTTTCGTATACATTATATATCTATTTATATGCCTACGTGAAATAACGACATAAATTAGAACATCATAATGTAGATTGAAAATAAATAATTTTGAAGTTTGAAAAAGAACAAACGTCGCATTGAAAATAAAAGAGAGAAAAAAAAAGAAAAAAAAAAAAAAAGGAAAAATATTCGAACAAAGTAGATATTAGATATCTATAAGTAGATATTAGTAGCTTGACGACAGGAAGGTTCGTTTGTTAAATCGATTTTTTTTTCTCTCTCGATAGTTGGCAGTATATTAAAGTACTCCGACGTTGACTCGCACGATTGCCAAGAAATTTGCATCGGTCACCATTGAAGTATCTTGAAACGTCCTCGAGTAATGATCTTAATAGGCAAAAAGATAAGACGACACGATAAGAGTAGGTACTTGAGATTGGCCGTTGCAATTAGTATGTTAAACAGTTACTTTCATTGAAATACAATTTCAGTTAAAATGAATATGTTTTCTTTGAACTCGATGATATCAAATAGTATGTCTCGCGTATACGCATTTGTCTTGCGTATACGAATATTATAACACGTATAACCAAAAATCACATTGCAACTATATCGCTGAGGGCTACTATTTCAGAGGATTCGTACGTCGCGCTGTTTATAGTAGCTATCAACATAACTGTTAACGGAGGGCAAATTTAATGTAACGACTTCGCGTTGCATTCCATAATTCGTGGAGCTTTCGAGATCGGCCTGGCGTGGGCAAACGAAAAGCAGGGGAAAAGAGAGGGTTTTCCTCTTTTGCAGACATATAGATCTAAACTCAACACAGTCCCACGTAAGCCCCGTACCAACGCCGGGATTTAAACTCAAGCGCGGAAAGCTTATACAAAGCTTCAAATTTATTGGATGGAAATCCTCTCGGCGTAAGCGTGCAAGTTCCCTACAGGGCCGAAGTTGCTCAGAAGGATTAACACTTTCCTATCTTCTGCTCGATGTGCAGTCATTCCCTCCAACTATATTCCTCTTTTTCGTTCTACTCTCTCCCTATCTCTTTCTCTCTCTCTCTCTCTCTCTCTCTCTCTCTCTCTCTTTCTCTCTCTCACTCTCTGTCTCTATGTTTGTCTTTCTCTTTCCCCTATATCATTTTATTTTTATTTGTCTCCTACGCCGTAGTTTTTAGACTCTCATCTCCTCGAATCGCATGTAGGTGTACTTACTTACGAGATTTACTTTTCAAACATGGTATCCTACGGGAAACATTTTGTATCTTTCCAGAGAGTCACCGTGAAAGCAAAAATATACCAAGTGCATGAATTTTTCTAATATTTACCAATAAGCCGAAATATATGTTGGATATATTCGCATTAGATATTATTTATCTAGTATTCTACGTGAACAAAAAAAGAAATGAATAAAGTTTTTGTATTTTAAAGAAATTTCATTGTTAATGCGTCAAAAAATTATGTCAATGAGAAAAGTCGATGATTGACAAGTGCAAGTTGAAAAGTTTAATCGTCGGGAAAAAACAAAACGAATAGGAACAACGAGGATTCCACTTTCGCTCGATCGCGATTTCGTCCGACGATAAACAGAAAGGAGCTCGTTAATTGTTTTCATTGCAAACGAAGAGATTATCATGCGATCCCCATCGGTAGGTGTAGCAGAGACATAATCGTTATCGTAGATTGAGTAGCACCAGATACAAATCTCGGACATATGGGCTCGGTTATGCGAGAGTTTCGCTCCTACGAACGCAGCGCCATCGTTTACGCGAGCGATAAACGAAACGGATGAAGAGCCACGTCTATACGAGCTTAATCTACGATTTTCAACGATCACGTTAACGATCTAATGCCCTTACGAATTTTGAAAATCATTTGGAATGATCTCGTGTATTTTCATCATTTATATCGAACTATGATATTTATTTTTGTGTTTTCTTTTTTTTTTTTTTGGTCGTTTTTTCAGACATTCCTCGTCAATTAGCAGATCAGGAATAATAGTAATTCTTCTTATTAATGATTAATTGGATAGTTTATTGAACGCTGCCTCACGTAAATGTCTGTAATTATCATAATCTACGTCATATTCTTTCATTATAAAAATTATAGTTCGATTATTTTTAATAAAATAACTATCAGTAGTAAGAGGACTATGATCAATCTCCAGTTGATTCAGTTAGAGTATAGATATGTAATTCTTTTTTAAATCCTATTCTTAACACGGATTCCAATCGAAAATAGACGATCCACCAACGAAGATGGCTCGTTCGTTTAAAGAAAGAATTCGAAGAAAAGAAGAGTCGCATTCCCGGTGATCGCATGATCTTTTTTTTTTCTCTCGCTAGAACGACGACGATATCTTTTTGAAAGAGAATAAAAAAAAACAGAAAGGAAATAAAAAAAGAAAGAAAAAAAAAAGAAAGAAAGAAAGAGAGAAAGAGAGAGAAAGAGAAAGAGAGAGAGAGAGAGAGAGAGAGAGAGAGAAAGAGAGAGAGAAAAAGTTCGCCGGTGGTGGCCTCGGGTGTACACTGTGGAAGGTCGATTCGTTGCTCCGGGTGCAGGGCGCGAGCGAATAAACAAGATATATCGCGGCACTCCGCACATACAATTATCGTTATAATCGTATTTTTCGAAAAGCTTCCGCGCGGCAGCCACCCTCTTCTCCTTCCACCTCCTCTTTCTCCTCTTCTTCTCGTTTCGTTTCAACCCACTCCACCTCATCCCTTCGTCGTCCTACTCATACAGAAACGTGCGAGAAGGTAGAAGTAGGATGTGAAAGAGAAAGAGAGAGAGGGAGAGAGGGAGAGAGAGAGAGAGAGAGAGAGCACGCGCGCGCAGAATCCCTGAAACTTTCCTGCTAGGATTTGGTAAGCGAGGCGAAAAGGCGAACTCGCTCCTGGAAAGGAAATACTACCCAGGAGGGGGTTCCCAGGGTAACGAAACTACCGTCTTTCTCGACTGTACCCAAGGAACTAGAGGAGCCCCCGTAAGGAGATACGATGTTGAGTAGGTTGTCACCAACGTGAAAAATAATTCTCTTGAGCGTCGCTACAATGTTTTGACGTGAAATGTAAAACGCTCGCTGCGACGCTCACAAATAGCCAAAGGAGTGAATACTGACTATTCTTTGGACACCTAATCTTTTTATCTCTTCTCTTGTTTCGTTTTTTTTTTATTTTCTTTTTTTATTTTTGTTTTTTTTCTAAATTAAACGATACAGTAAGCAATGCATTAAAACGATACTTAATTTGTGTTATTTTTCAACTTAAACAAAATCAAATTTATAATCTCTCTTTGTACGATAAGTATACGAAAAGTTTAAAGAGAGAAAGAGAGAGAGAGAGAGGGAGAGGGAGAGGGAGAGGGAGAGGGAGAAGGAGAGAGAGAAAGAGAAAGAGAAAGGAAAAGCGTCCGTGAAATTGCAAAGACTAGAAGCAAAGAGGATCCTGGAAGAAACTGGAAGGATATAAAAGGATCTGGAGCGGGTTGCCGGGCGGAGATAATGGGAGTCTTGAAATTGGATTATCAATCTCCGAGACTCCCCGAGCTCATCGCACAGGTATTCCCCTTTCATCTTTGAAATTAAGATGCAGAAAACTTTTTCTGATGTTGGACTTTAAGTATTCTTTATCAAAGACCATCGACACCCGACAATATCGTTAAATCTTTTTTATGCCCTCTTTCGACTTAATATGTAAGTATCTACTTATTGATATGTAAGGAAAAAAAAAAAAAAAAAACAAAAAAAAAGAAAAAAAAAAGAGAAAAGGAAAAAAAAGGAGGGAGAAAAGAAAAAAGGAAAAGGAACAAAAAAAAAAGAAAAAGAAAAGAAAGAAGGTTTAAAACTTTGCTTTGAATAAATAAAAAATATCTCCGAAAAGGTAACGCAATATTCGCCTGTTAAATGTACGATTCCCATAGAAATAAATACCTTTTCAATGATCTGTAACGTCACTTCACAATGTTAATCCCATTCCATAGCATGCACCGTGTGCGAGAGGCGCGTCCGCGCGACGTTTCACCTTCCCTCGTCCTTCGGCCTCTCTTTTCTCAAAGAAAAAAGGAACGGCGTGGCATTTATGGAGTTAACATTTCTAAAACTCGCTAGCCCGGGTCCATGGAGGTAGGAAAGGTGGAGAGGAAAAAGGGGAAGAGGAGGAAAGAGAGAGAGAGAGAGAGAGAGAGAGAGAGAGAGAGAGAGAGAGAGAGAGAGAAAGGAAAAAAGAAAGAGGGAAGCCGAGGAGAAAAGAGTATATAGAGAGAAACGAGAGGAGCTAGAGGAAAAAGAGAACGAAGAGGTAGGAGGCAACGGGGTGGAGAGAAAGAGGCGGAAGCAAAAAAGATAGAAGCACCGGAGCGAGCTTGGTGGACGGGGGTAATGGCAGTCTTGGAATTGCGTTATCAATCTCCAGACCCCTCGACCCCCATAACCCCCTCGCCCTACGGCCAGTACGCTCGACTCCATTCCATTCCATTCCACCCCTTCCTCTCGTCCTACCCTCTCGCACCCTCTCACACTCTACACGCCACCCTGGAATCTCACCGAACCTACCCCTTCCCACTTCCCCCTTCCTCCTTCCCTCTTGTCCCTTACCCCTTCTCGAAAGCACTCTTCCTCCGCAACCCCTCGTCTCTCCACCTCCACGTCACCTTCGAACACGGTCCTTCCGGTTATGTTGCCGCGCAAGCCCTATCCCCACTTTCTTCGCGCATGACGCCCCATTCCATGGATGTATATGCACGGTAACCACCCTCTTTCTCTCTTTCCCTCTTTCTCTCCCTCAGCAACCTTCTTTGCCTAGACGAACCTCCGACACCACCACCTCCTCCTTGCATCTTCGAATATTCTTATTGCATTTTATATTTTACAGATATTTCTGCTTCACGATCTCCAACCCGATTTTCAAGAGCTGCAAAAGTGTACCTACCTATCTAGCTGACGAACAAACTCGAATCGTTTCTGTTTCATAATAGAAATAAAGAAAGATTCAAGATGGACGATTATACGTATTATTTTATCGTAGATAGTTCTCCTATTTCGTTCCTCGAATTCTGATGATGCAATTAAAGGAGAGTTTAATAAACTCAATTCGGGAAAGCATAATTCTTGGGTAGTGTATCCCAAAAGGCTCGCACGAATGTCAGCTGGCAAAATGGGCCCAACGAGAGCCCTCTAGGAGATTAATCATAAGCTTATATAGCGGTCGCCTCGTAACAAGAATCGTTACGGTCCATCGCGTTATTAGCACTCTCAACGATTGGGGACGATAATCATTTGGCAAAGAAGACCGTAGGACAGTGCCCTGCAAGTTAACGTCCTCTCTCTCTCTCTCTCTCTCTCTCTCTCTCTCTCTTTTTCTCTCTACTCTCTATCGCTTTCTCTTTCCTTCTCTCATCCTTTTTTCTTCGAAATTCGTCGAACCGATCCAATCTCTTAAAGACTACTACCTTCAATCTGGAGTGCTGAAAAATGTTAGAGAATTCGACGAAAGGAACATACAAATCTCAACGAAAGAAAGTAGAGAGAAATCGCACTGATTATGAAATCTTAGACGATCGAAACTCTCGACGTTAAGACAAACCAGATGAATTGGTAGCTCCTCGAAAGAGAAAGATCGATCGGAACAAAATCGATATATCTAAAGAGATAAGATATCGTTGAATTTGAAAGGACGTTCTTATGGATACCCTTCTATATCCTATTGGCGAGAATCGATGTAACTTGCTAGGACGAAGACGAAATGGCGGTGGGTGAAAGGACGAACGTCGGGAAGCGAAAGGGCGCGTTTCTATCCATTCACGAAATGCCGCAGCCGAGGCTACGGAGTCGATAGCGTATCGCTTTCCACGGACCCAAAGGTTACCGAATCGTTTCGAGACTATCTTAATGGTTGGATAGATCGTTTGATACTATGGCCGAGTCGTAAAGGCTATTGCTCTACCCTCCGTCCCTTCTTCTCCTTTCCTCTTTCCTTTTCTACCTCTCCTCTCACCCTTCAACTCTTCCACCACCCAACCGACTCGCTTTTGCCGTCGTTCGAAGCCGAGAAAGCTGGCTTAGCGCCAACATCATACTCTCTCTCTTCTTCTTCTTCTTCTTCTTCTTCTTGTTCTTCTTGTTCTTCTTCTTCTTCTTCTTCTTCTTCTTCTTCTTTCTCTTCCTCTTTCTCTTCTTTTCTCTTCTACTTCTATACGCACCTCGTTTATCCCTCCGGAAACGTCGCCGTCTAACTTTCTACGGATTTTGATGACCGATCGAAATCGTTTTGATAAGATAATTAACCATACACCCGTCTTACCTCGCTCTTCCGGAAATTACAGAACGAACACTTTACCCTAAGATAAAATCTTCCAAGGTGCAGTTTCATTTTTCGCTCGTCCTCCTTTTTAGAATCCTTTTAACCCGAATAACTAACGCGACATTGATCGCCCTGTGCCAATTTTACAAAACTTTATACATCCACATAATATCTTTTCCTGTCTCTGTCTGTCTGTCTGTCTGTCTGTCTCTCTCTCTCTCTCTCTCTCTCTCTCTCTCTTTCTTTTTTTATACATATATATTTCACGGATAAAGAAGATTTTAATGATATTACATTTTTTAATTTAAAACTTTGCTTTGTAATTTTGATCACACATCGGCAATATGAAAAACAAAAAGAAAGGAATGCAAAAAGATAATTAATCATATTCAATCGAATCAAAACGAAAAATATGAAATATCATTCGTAGATTTATTGAAGATTTATTGAAGATATTTAAGATTCATTGAAAGTTTTAAGCAAAGGAGTTCACTATAGAGTATCGAAACTAATTAATACCATACTGCTTTGTTTCCCAGTGACATTTATACGCTAGGAACAATGCGAGCAGCGCGTGTAACTTAATTAAGGCAACGACGCGGAGCCGACCGCGGCTTTGCGGCCGCCGTTTCCGTATATTCGCTCGCACGATAATATCCAGTCTTCTCTCTTCCCAGCTCGTGTATAGCCGCACAACGGTAGACGGGTATCGTGTTTGTTGGCTTGCCCGTACGTAAACTGTTCCCCGGCCCTTCCCTTAAATCTGTCCATGGCTAATACACCTTCTCGAAAATATTCTCACATTTTCCGTATATTCCTACATCGTGAATCCGTAATCAACGCTTTTATATTGCCCCCAAAAACGTCACTCCAAACACGAAATTCGAAAGAAAAAAGCACTTAAGTTTTCAATTTAAATAAAAATCTATTGATATCTTTTTTAAAAGTTTTTCCACTTTGAATAATTAATCTATTAAAATTAGTCTTACGTCACTAAGTTACGTACTACAGTTATGTACTAACGTCATCGTACGGAATTAAAGATTTAAAGATCATCACCTTCAATCGTAGATGCTGTTAAACGTTGGCATAAATCAAATCATAAAGAAACTTCTTCTTTGCCGCAAGAGATATATCTGATGAATGAAATGTATTAAAAAAAAAAAAGAAAAAGAAAAAAAAAAGAAGCAAAAGAAAAAGGAAAAAGAACTAACGCAACGATTAATAACTAAGCCGATGAATGAATGATGTTCAACCGCATCGAAGCTTCGTTACAGAACGATAGATTTGCATCGACGATATCCACAAATCGTTAATGCATATTTGTTGCTTCGACATTACGTTACGTCGATACTCCGAGTAAATGGCCGAGAACGAAAGTAAGCGACGAAAGACATTAAAACGTCAGGAAGCTGATAGCTCGGTCGTACGACAGTGAGTGTAACTGCCTGATTAAAAATAACGACTTAGGCATAAACGAAATTTATAGTCAATCCCAGTGCCACCTACTAGATTTACGACGGGCGCCAAAGGATACGATAGAGAGAGAGAGAGAGAGAGAGAGAGAGAGAGAGAGAGAGAGAGAGAGTGATCGAAGGGGTGGGGATAAAAAGGGATGGAGAAGCGTGTCCTCTTCCCTCTCTTTCTCTATCTCTCTTTCTCTCTCTCTCTCTCTCTCAGACCATCCCTGTCATTCAAAAAGGTGTCAACGGCAATCGCTTTTACGAGATACTTATTAATTGTTACAGCGCTTTTACGACGACATAAAAGCGTTGACTACGACCGTTTGAGTGGGCACGGTGGCGTAAGGGGGAATCCCCCAATGGATTATTGCCACCGACGAGACTATATACGATCTGTATATAGCTATATATCGTCTATATATATATATATATATATATATATATATATATATATGTATACAATTATATATACATATAAACGTATCGAAGTAGGTAATATTTTTTTTCATACGTAAAGAAAGAAATAACTCCTTCAAGATGAGAAAGATATCAGTACTTTCGAACTTACCACTTTGATACGGCTTCTCTAAAATATATATATATATATATATATATATATATATATATATATATATAATAACAATAACGTTAAAACAATTGGATCTTTCGTAATTACAAAAGTTCCTTTCTATTTTGATAAATTGATTTGGAATTATTTTTATTCAATGTAAAATTATATTATCCAAACGATAAATATTGAAAGGAATATAAAGTTTTAACTAAGCGTTAATACAAACCTTGATCCTCGAAGGAGGTTAATCTATGTACATTATATGGAGATAGATCCGAGAGGTTAACCACGGATAAGGAGCATCTCGTCTTGCACAATAGCCCAGAGTGCTGCATACTCGCTAGGCGCCATGGAGGAAGCTATCGAGCTTGCAGCATGATTGTCACACAGCAACCGTAACAAACACCCCATAAACCGAACGAACGGCCTAACAATCGTAACGCTTCGAGTGGAATAACAGAGAAATAAACAAGTACCTAAGTGGCACGAATGCTTCTCACGCCTTTATAAGGGTGATATAAGATTTTCTTCTACCGAAGGAAATATTTACGTTGTCGGTTTACATCCGTCATAAAACGTTCTTTACGTTCGTCTTTACGGACCACGACGAAATTCGTATACCGGTTTTGCCCTTTCTCGCGCATCGTTTGCGATAAGAATCAAAGTAAATAACTGGAATGAACGAGTGGGATACATTGTGCATAATTATCGAAAGAATTATTTTCTAATTTAAAAAATGAATATCTTATTTAATATTAAATAATTGCAACAAGAGCGCTATTGAAAAACGAACGAATGACGAATGTTTCGTATAGGAATGAAAATATTTCGAAATGATTTAAAGTTGGCCGCAAAAATGAAGAGGAAGTCGAGCTAAAAGTTAGACGGAAATACTGGCTGGTCTCTGGCAATTCTAGCACTTGGTCTCCGGGCATGAAGATAACGAGCGCGGTGAGGCCAAGATAATTTTGTTGGGCGAGTAAAAGAGAGTTTTTCTTTTCCGTTGGCTCGTAGCCGCTATGAACGCATTGCATGAATCCCCTTTGCCTTACCTTATCTCCATACTAAATCCACCAATTTTAATACCACATTTCTCTCGCCAATTTCCACGTTACACGTTCTACCATCGACTTAGCACCCCTCGAGAAGAATCTTCAACCTTCTTTTTCTTTTTCAACTTCACCCTATCCCCTCTACCTTCTATTTACCTTCTATTATTCCTTCTGTTTCTCCGCCATTGCTGTCTTCCTGCTGCCTTCCTTTCTTTCTTTCTTTCTTTCTCTTCTTTAAACGAACTTTACTTTTACGGCCCTATTTAAAGCAATTTCTGATTTCCCTTAATTCATTACGGCGCCGTTACGTACAGCCCTCTTAATGCGCCTCGAGCATTGCCAGCATTTCTCATCCCCTCTGCCAACCGATACTGTACTTGCCGTGTTCGGAATAGCGAATCGACAATTTCTCCTTTCGTAATTCCGAAGGAAACTCCAAGTACATTTATTCTAACAGTTTTTATTTTTTTTCATAGATACTACTCGACTTGTCGAGATTCGTATTCCTCCCCTCTTCTTCTTTTTTTTTTTTTTTTTTAATCAATTATCGAAGACCTTTTACTACGGGCGATTAACTGTCTAGATTTTTGTAAAGGACAAAAAAAAAAAAAAGAAAAAAAGAAAAAAGAAACGAAAAGGAAAGAAAAAAAATGAAATAAAAAAATAAAATACAACCATATCCGAGATTAATAAATCGATCCTAAGGAGAAGAGAAGTAAATAAGAACCGAAGAAATCGTTGGGTGGATCATCAACGAAAACGGAACAGCCTGCGCAAACTTTCTTTCCCGGGAAATTGAGTCGGATTTGAGTTATTGAACGGCGTCCGTCCCTCGTTGTCGTCGTCCAGAACCACCCTGTTTCCAACCCAAGCGAACCTTCTTCTTAGACTGACCCTCTCCTGTACACGACACATTCATCGTCATTACATGAAAAGGAAGAAAGGGAACGTTATAAATATAGAGGAGTTACAATGACGTAAGCACGGTTTCGTGGTCGGTAGTAGCACTCGACTTTCTTACAAACCATTCATCTCGAGGGTTAATAATAATCGATATATTGTTTCGTACTAACGGCTCTATTGTCTCGTACTATTCATTCTTCTTCATTCCTTTCGCGTTTCTACGCTCAACTTATATTTTGTCTCAATTAACAATGCAAAAGATAATAATTATTTCTTCAAAATGAATCTTTCTTTTACAGTTTTTCTTATCGCTTTTTTATTTTCTAGATCGAAGATCGCCACCAGAAAAATTCACATACTAATCAGTTAAGAAATGTATAAAAAATAAATTAATATGATTTATTCGTACGATTATCAATAGAAAAATAAATAAATAAATAAATAAATAAATAAATAAGAAAAGAGGAGAGATTTGTTATAAGTAATCTTTCGCAAAATACTCTAACGTGAAATGGAGAATATCAAATGATTGTATACCTTTAATACAATGTAGGATCACTTTCAAAAACTCGTGATCGTCCAATGCGATCCGCATTCTCACGTTAAACGAAGGACACTATACGAGGAGGATCTACGGCATGTAGTTTGAATCATTATACATTCATACTAGCCTCGCGAGATTAATCCGAGGGCGAGTTTCTACCTGGCAATAAATTTGTCCTTGCGAGGCAATTACTCCGGCTGGCGGTGTATGGTCGAGCCGATGGTAGCTCTCGCGTCTAAGATTAACAAAAAAGAAAGAGAGAAAGAGAGAAGGAGAGAAAGAAAGAAAGAAAAAAAGAAAGAAAGAAAGAAAGAAAAATCTCCTTGGCGGTCGGTCTGGTATAAAGGTAAGCATGCAAAGAGACACACAAGCACGAAGAGCGAGAGCAGGTAAGAGGCGCAGTGATAAATATCCTTTCTCCGTGAAACCGGCTGGAAGATTCGAGATTTGATCTCCAAGGGTGGTCCTCTCGCGCGTACGTCCTCCAACTCCTCCTTTCCTCTCTTTCAGCTCCAAGAGTCCAGAAGAACGGACCATGTTGAAAAAGAGCTCCAAGTAAAACGAAGACATTCGTCAGAACGGACCTTTGGGGTGAAGTGAGGAGATGCGCTCTCTCTTTCTCTCTTTCTCTCTCTTTCTCTTTTTCTCTCTGTCTCTCTCACTCTCTCACTTTCACTGCTTTTTTATCCTTCATCCTTCGTCTCGTTTCCCTTCAACGCATCTTAATCTAGATATACCTAAACCCATGATGTGACTCTTCTCGCTCGACAACTTGTACCTTTCTGACCAACGACTAATCCTACCTCTTCTTTCTTCTCCTTTCTTCCTCTCTCTCTCTCTCTCTCTCTCTCTCTCTCTTTCTCTCTTTTACTTTAGACACACCCCATTTTATTTCGAATCCTTCGGACGGCGAAATCTACGTTCCAGTATCCTCACCAAACCATTTTTTCTTATTCTTTTATCTCTGTCTTTTTCTCCATCTCTCTCTCTCTCTCTCTCTCTCTCTCTCTCTCTCTCTCTTTCTCTCTCTTCCTTTTCTTTGTCTCGGAGAAGAATATCATGTCATCTAACTTACTCGTCCTTGACTACCTACAGGTATATATATATATATATATATGTACGTATGTATATATGCATATATATGCGTATGTTTTTACATACGCATCTGTGGTTTCAGCCGAATACGAGAGCATCAAAAGTAGTTCAATGTGATTTTAACAACGGGACTTTTCAAACGTACCTACTACCTACATGACGTTGCACTTTCGTTGAAACGAATGTTCCACGTAAGGATATCGTAGCAAAAAATTCGCCGAGCTAAGGGATAATAAAGGAACGTCGTAGTATCTAAAAAGAAAGAAGATGAAAAATATCATCGAAAGTTCGCAAATATCGAGATCCACGGTGCTTTCACGTGGAGCTAGCACGATGATGCCGTTTTCTCGAGATTTACCGTGATTCACGTGGCAAGTATAAACATTGAGAAGATTACGGGGAGAGCTCGTTTTAAGTTTTAACGAGATTCCCTCAGAGCGCGGCGTCGGTGACATTATCAAATAATTGAGAGATGTAACTCAGCGCTATCTCGACTTTACCCAAGCCCTTTCCTCTCCCTCCATTTCTGTCTCTCTCTCTCTCTCACTCTCTCTCTCTCTCTCTCTCTCTCTTCCTTTCTATCTTTCTCTCTTTCGTTCTCGCTCTTTCTCTCTTGCCACGCTATCGAGAGTTCTCGGGAAGTAAAAGGAGTATGAAGTCGTTTCCACTCTCCTCCATCCTTCTTCAGACTTTATCTTACGGTAAATCATCGATTCCTTCGATCAGCCTACCGGTTATACGTACAACATTTCATTCTTCAAAAGATATGATAATAGAAAAATCTAAATAAATTTAAATATCGAATAATCGAGCAACCAACAATATCAGATAATTATCTTTAATAAATATCTTTAATAATTTATTTATTTTCAGATATCTTTAATATCTTTAATACTTTTTTTTTCTTCTTTTATATCGTCTTCGTGATAATAATTTAAATAATTTTAATGTTAATCCTGAATATAATATTATATATATATATATATATATATATATATATATATATATATATATATATATATATAATTGATTTTTTAATCCCGAAAAAATACAAGAAAAAAAGGAAAAGAAATAGCAAAGAAAGAAATCTTTCAAGTAAAATATCTTGGGACGTACTATAGTAAGTACGTAGTTATATTATCGTACTATGCATATAGACGAGAGGAGGAAGAATAAGAAAAAGAAAGGGGACAGAGGGGAAAAGGAAGAAAGGAAAGAAGAGATAAAGCAAAGAACAAGAATAAATAAAAAAAAAGGAAAAGAAAAGGAAAAAACGGACAGAGAGAAATAGAGAGAGAGAGAGAGAGAGGACGAAAGAGAGAAAAAAAAGAACAAGAGGTAAAGTGCTTTCGGTTGGAATATCTCGTCCGAAAATGGCGCACCCTCGTGGCGAACTTCGGAAGTTGTAAGCGAGCGCCGCGGGCGGTAATGCATCTCGTACGTCACGCGGAAAGATTAAACAGTTAATAAGAATAAGAGTCTCTCCGGTGTTCTTTCTCTCTCTCTCTCTCTCTCTCTCTCTCTATCTCTCTTTCTCTATCTCTCTCTCTCTTCTACTCTTTTACCCCCACTCCAGGGGCCATCCAACACGCTTACGGCGTTCCGTTCGAGCGAAGGTACCTCGCCGGTTCCTTCGCGGATCGCGCGGCTCGAGGAAAAGGAAGAAAGACGAGTCGAGCCAGACGTGGAAAGGGAGAAGAGTAAGGTGGAGAAGGATGAGGAAGGGGTATGAGGGGGGGGGGGATTTAGAAGGGGGGTAGACACTTCCCCGGATGGTTGGAGGGAAATGGCGGCCATCTTTCCCGCAGGCTCTTCTGGAGAACCAATCGCTTCTCTCGAACGGACATTAAGGCGGCAACTCAGCCTGAAGAATTGCCTCTGGCACGTTAGACGCATTTTTCTCGCTTTTCCTTTATTCTCCTCGCCGGCTCCAGGAGTCCCAGATCAGCTTTTTCTTTCCCTCTCGCTCTCTCTTTCTCTCTCTCTCTCTCTCTCTCTCTCTCTCTCTCTCTCCGTTTCATTCCCTTTCTTTTTCTCTTTCTATCTTCTCCTTTCACTCTTGCCCCCCCCCCCATCCCCCTCTTCCACCGAAAAGAAAAAGGTAACTTTCTTTCCCTTTACCCTCCAGCCCTTTTTTCCTTTCCTTCCTTAACCATCCCTAGCGCCGTCGTTTCGCATCTCTTATTTTCTTTGTTCAGCGAGAGCAATCTCTCTCTTTCTCTCTCTATCTCTCTCTCTCTCTCTCTTTCTTTCTCTCTTTCTCTTTCTCTTTCTTTTTCTCTTTCTCTTTCTTTTTCTCTTTCTCTTTCTTTTTTCTTTATACATAGGTATATACGGGATGGGGTTGGAAGGAGAGATATAATAGTGTTCATCCAGCAAAGCGAGCTCGATCGAACGGCAGGTGGCTGACCTTAATCACACGTGCGGCGCGCGGTTACGATTTTTAGAAAGGAGAAAAGAAAGACAGGAGGAGGGTGAAGAAAAAGGAAGGATAATGTCGGCACTCGAAAGTATCGAACCAAAACGATTTATGCGATTCGTGAGTCCTCAAGCAAGCGTAAAGCTTTCAAATCGTTTGAAAACGCCCTGGGAAACTTTGAACGATCAACGTCCACCGATCTCTTTCTTCGATGTCTTTAATAGACAGGTTTGGTATTTGGGTCAGACGACTAAAGTATCTATAAACATGCCTGCCGATATATATATATATACATATATACTCTATCCTGTCTGCTTACCGTTTATAGTAAAACTGTAGGTGAATGAGATAGATCGAAGATCGCCTGATAAAATTCATTTCTTTTTGGTTGTTGTGTACTTTGACACCGCGTATCGATATCCGCGTTTACGATATAAGTATCGTAAAAAGTTTTTACTACTTTTATAACTACATAGCTTTAATGTACCATGAAGTATATATATATATATAAACTATCGTATATATGTACTTATCTATTTTACGTTACAGATATAAATATCTAAATCTTTATTCATCGTTATAACTTTCGATCTTGACATAAAGATATTATAAATGTCCAATTAATCAATTAAAATTCAACGGAAAGAAATAACGATTAAAAATAATTGAACAACAAATATAATTAACATTAAACTGATTATGATCTTATTACATTTAATAGATCAAGACCGATCGTTAAGAAACGAAGGACACCTATGGCAAACCCTTTTCAGTTTCATTCAAGTTCGTTGTAGTAAGGGGAAGACCCTTTTCTCAGTTTATAGCATCCAGGCAACTCGACCGCGCTCTTACGGACAGCTCACTGGCAAAGTCGTCAAAGACTTTTACGAGAAGACTATTACGAGCGGGTAAACGGGATTTAAAGTGACGATGATGCAACCGCAAGGTGCTCAGCTTATCCTTCACGGCCTCATAAATGTAACTGATGACATTGCTAGATACGTTTGACTTCGCTCGGTCTCTTCGGCTCTCCGACAGACGCACGCCCGACTTGGATTTTGTGTTGAAAGAGAGAGAAAGATAGAGATAAAAAGAAAGAGACAGAGAGATAGAGAGAGAAAGAGAGAGAGAGAGAGAGGGGAGGAGGAGAGAGAGAGAAAGAACTGGCACGAGCCCCGACTTCTGCTAGTGCCCATAAAAATCTAAGGGTCCATTTAGTTGGATTAACTCTCGAAGGCACTCAATGTCGCTCACAATGGGACATATACTTCCACGCTTTACCGTTCTTTTACCTACCACGCTTATAAATCAGTTATACGTATTCATATCTTCTTCGCGAACATTTAAACAGACATTTATGCGGTATATTCTTCCTTTCCTTTCACAGTTTTCCATCGAACATTATATCCTACTTCGTTGAACTCATCGATATGTTCCTTAAAAAATTAATTCATCGAGTATCACGATTCTATGAAGATTCTTACAGTTTTTTTTTTTTTTTTTTTTTTTTAAACACAATCTATAACATTAAAAGATTGTAAATTGAATGAAATAAAAAAGAATATGATTGGAAAACATTTACAATCGTATGTTCAATTATATAAATATTGTAATTTAGTAAAATAGCTAATGACTGGCAGTATACAGTGGCGCCACCTCACAAAATCATATTGTACTTGTGTTTTTTATTTGTGAACTACTAATATAATCGACGATCAATAAGTTATATTTTTAATTCATTTATTGACCGAAGATAAGTTAAAATTTCAATATCCTTTAAGTATATCCATATAGAACAATTTCTGTAATCTCTTTGAAAAACGTATTTCTTAATTTCTATGTTTATAAAAAGATAACAAAAAAATTTTCAAATGTTTATAATATGTAAATAAAGTAATTGGAAATATTGCAATATATGAAATATATTGTTGATTACCTACTGTGCCATATATCGAAAGAAAAGATAAAATTTGTATAATTTGTATTTATTATTGTAACCCTATAAAAGCAACAATTAATTTCTAACACAATTCAATGAAATATATTCTAAAGCAGTCTCAAATATAATTTTTTTTTTATAATTTCTCTTACGATTAGTACGTATAATTTGTGGGATAACATCCGATGACCACTGGCTCCATCTAGGAACGATGACGACTAACATGGAACAAAAGTACCTATGGTCAAACAGTATGGACACTTTTGTAAAGAAGTATTTCATTTTTGTGACAACAGATGGCCGATTCGACGAAGTCGTACGGTTTAGCTTCAGATAGTACGAATTTCTTTCTCACTGATTTACGATCAAATTAAAAGTGACAATTATTGTTATTGTACCATCCTATAAGGAGGTAACAGATAATAAATTCGGCCATAAAATGTTGAACTAGTGTGGCTGCATTTTGTAAGGCTGGTTTAGTGCTGAGTCGCGTGCAACAGCGCTCGTTAAAAGAGCCGTAAACCGACGTAACCGTCAGCGGTGCGGGGTATCGCACCAATGCTTACCGATCTTATGTCCTAATAGAGGAAGGACATCTATTCAAAATATTTTCATTCATAGATACTCAATCGAATAATAAATGCATTATTTGTTCTTAAGTTTGTAATTTACATTGAAAACTTTTATTAATACATTTTTATTTGAATATAGGCACAATAAATTATCCCGGTCCATAAAATCATTTTTTTTATTTCATTATATTGATAAGATAAAGGATAAGATAAAATCGATTTAACACGAAATACAATGTCATCGTTTTTAACCGACCGTGTACGAGCGTGTAGTATCGTAAACTCTGCGGGCATTGCAGGAACTTTACAAGCTTACCGCTTAAGTAGATTTGTACCGATTTAGTTTAAGACACGGCCGTAAGAGTGACTCAGTTACTGATTCTCTTACATTTAGTACTATTAAGACTACTATTAAAGCTGTAGTACTAAAAAATGAGAATTATGTGAATCTTAGTGAATCTATAATATTTTATGTACGACAATACTCACATTATCGTATTTATAGCGACGATAAAAATAACGATTTAATAAAAGACATCTTCATCACGCAGTTATTTATGAAAACGAAAAAAATCAATACAAGCGATGTATTGATTACTTGTTATTGATACTAAACGTTGAAATATAAAAGTACTTGTAGTATTATTTTGTGATCATTTTAATGATTTATCTTTCAATACATCGTTTTTATCATCTATTTAAATATTTGTAATTCGATTTAAGACAAATACAGAATTTAAGACAAAAGACAAAATTTGACATTTATTAACTTTAAATAAAATCGTCAATTTAGTTAATCCAATGAAGAATCTTCTATAAAATAACGAACACATTTAATATCATTTATCATTTATATTAATACAAGTGAAACATTTAAGAAGAAAATAATTATATATTTTTAATAAATCAATTGTATCTTCCATTTGACCATGCTCTATTAAAAATGTCTTATCGATAAAAATCGACAAACGAGAAAAATGTTAACAAATGAAATAAAAATTACTCTTAGCAATAAAAACTCTGACAAGGAGAGACGCAAAGAATTATTTAGGGAAAGTAGCCACCAAGAGATCGTTCCACCCGCCTGTCCGCCTTTCTTCTTCGATTAGCCAAATATAGATTTACCGTGGGAAACAACGGACCATCCGTAAAGTGAAGAAAATCGTATGGACGAGGATTCGCGTGATCATGAAAAAATTATATACAATTTATGAGTAACATTTTGGAAGATTTTAGATGAGAAGAAAAATCCATATTGAAAAGGTCGTCTGATTCGCGTAGTGCGACGATCCCGTCCAATGGTGAGATCGTAATGGCCACCGTTCGTGGTGGGTTAGTCTAGACGAGTCGCCAGTAGATGTCGCCTGTGCGTTCGCTCGTAAATCGTCGTGGGATTCCCGCCCATCGTGAGCCAGTAGGCGGTGCCATGGGGGGACTCGTGACGTCAGCAAATCCCCACCACTTTTCTCTCCCCCACTTATGCCAATGTATCTCTCCTCCACCACTACCACCACCACCACCACCACCACTTGTATTTTGTGCAGCCCTTTCTCCGTTCCACAGGCTGGCGCGATCGGTGACTTCAAGTAGCTCACTCTCTCCCTCACTCTTTCTCTCCTCCCTCTATCTTGCTCTTTTTCTCGCTTTTCTCCTTCTCTCTCTCTCTCTCTCTCTCTCTCTCTCTCTCTCTCTCTCTCTCTCTCTCGGGTGGGCCACCGTAGCCCCGGTCATCTTCATAAATGCGAGTCGGCCGTTTGAAATGGTATTGAGGCTAATTCGAGCGGCGCTTATGCGATACACTGTTTGTTTATTGCTTACTAAAACGACCCGGATTAAATATAAAACAGTTGACAGAGCGTAGACATCAGCTAGACAGAGTGGCGCTATACGCGAGAGCTACGACAACGTCCGACGGTCGACGGACGATAATCGGTACGTAAGTACTTATGTAGGTAGGTACATATATATAAATATATTCTACATACGTATAAAAGATATTCCACGTTTATTGTTTCACGTATATATCATGTATTTTGCATCGTAGCATTTTGAAAAGGCAAACTACAGCCAATACATCCATTTCTCTTTATTTCCCGTTTACGTACCGTACCGACGGATCAGGAATACTTTTCTGCCTATCGATCGGATCCCTAACTATATCGATGGTCCTTATGAATTTTCATACCTTATGAATGAAAATATCAACTGAAAGAGTTAAATCCATCAAATCCTATTAATAAATAGACACTTAATTACTCGTATAATATTAATAAATTCTTTTATTTTTAATCGTGCCCTTCTCGATTCGTAAGATCGGATAAATTGTAATTTGTGAGAAAAAACAATAAAAAGAAAAAAAAAAAAAAAAGAAGAAGAAAAAAGAAAAAAAATGTCGATGTTGTTCCAGCGAGAGAATGGAGAAAGACGAGAACTAATGCGTAAACCTTAATGTTCTCTCTCGTCGGCAGCTTCGTTTACGCTCACTGCACGTTACGTGGGATTGTATGTCGGTTAGACGTTCTCCTGGCACAATATTCCCTGGGAAATTGTGTTTATAGGAATACCGAAATGTATTTCTCCCGAGGGAAATATAGACCTTTACTCTGCACCAGTTGGATTGCATCTGCGGAGACGCGTCGCCACTAAAAAGATCAATACGCCATAGCGCGACTCGCTGCTCGCTGAAATCTAGGTGGTGCAAGCGTACTCTACATACAACACCTACCTATTTGCGAAGCTCGATAGCGCTTACCTCTATTCGACTACCGTCGCTCTCACTGTATACGTCATTCCAAAGTAAATTGGCCAAGTACCAAAACGATCCTAAAACCCACGGATTCGAAATTTTCAAGATATCCTTTTATATTCGCTTCGATATCATATAACCAATGAAATCTCTATCTTAATCAATAAATTCTTCATTATTAATTAATATATTCATTTTAAAGAAATAATAATATTATAATTAAATTAATTCGTTTTAATATTAAAATCTAAGTTTATCATAATCAGATATTATATTGCAACAACATAGTAATATTTAATTGATTAGTTTATACGGCTCATTTATTATTTAATTCCTATGGTTCTCATTTTATCCACGACTATAAAGGACCTTGAATAAACGTATACAGTGAAAGTTATATAAATGAATAGGCCAACTTGTGTATTTAAACATTTGATCGTAAACAAAGTTTTATTACTTCGCCGTGACGTCGTATGGGTGATTGCGAAAAAAAAAAAAAAAAGAAAAAAAGGAAAGAAAAAAATAAACGATTTCAAAGAATAAAAAATAGACAAATACGTTGTTACAATGTATTAACGTTTAATTTAAGCGGTCAAAGTTAACGATCCGAAGAAGAAATCGTATTAGAAGAAGACATTTACTATACCAATCAAGGATAGTATATATTCAATGATCATTTATTAGACACCCTGTCGATCTATTACATACATTTCTAATCGAATTACTTACAGCGTGATTGCTTGAACACGACTGTAGAAAAGAGAGAAGAATAAAAGGGGCAAAGTCCGATCCGATACGCTTTTACGAACACTCGCGTATGTACGTTCGCTACGTCGGCCATTTCTATGCAAAGCAACGTCGCTTGTACGTCGCGACGAAAGTTCTAAATCGAATCGGCCACGATTATCCGATTGATTTATTTTTAACTTATCATTGTCGTACCCTCGGATTTACTCTACGTTCTTACTATACGTTCTTAGAATCGATTAAGTCGATCTGTGTTATTTTAATTTTTATATCAAATAAATATTAATCAGGCACCTTTTAAATATATTTATATCATTGTATTAATTATTGCTTATAACTGTAAATCATTTATTTATTTATCTCGATATAAAGATAGATCGATAAAAGAAACAAAAAAAAAAAAAACAAAAGAAATACATCGCAATTAATACGTTTTATTGTTCATTAACATCGAAGATTTTTCATTGGTAAATAATATAATCACGATTAAGGCTATAATTTATTTATTAATTTTTTTTTTTTTATTGTTAAATCGATAACACTCGCGAGTTTGTCTTTTTTCTTTTTTATTTTTTATTTTTTTTTTTTTTTTTTTTTTTTTTTTTTTTTTTTTTTTTTTTTACGAATACATCGATCTTATTCTAGGACAAAAATTGATAGAAATTTATTGGCTAGGTGGTTTAGTCGTTCGTTGTCGAACCATCTACGAAAATGTCATAATAATTTCTTTAAACGTAACAACGTGCTTTCGCGGCTGGATAAGTAGCTGTGCGTGTATACACGGTATTAACGTTTAACGTAGTCGCGAGTGCGTGCTGGTATGACGTCCATGTGAACATTTTATACATGTAACGCCATGCACAAAAGGTCATAAATGGTATCAACAAGTGGATGCTTAAGTGCCATTACGGAACGTTGATTATGGATATAAAGCACATTATGTATTTGCAAGGTACATCAAGATACATCGCGGCGTGTCTTCGTATAATTAGCTTTAACTACGTGATCATTTCTAAGAAAGTCTATTTCCTTTTCCTTTCAATTTTCTTTTGTCTTACTTTTCGGTTACAAATATTTTACAGTTGTTATCATATGAGATTTTTTAAGATATTTAATTTTTTTTTTAATTTTCGGCATTACGTGAAAAAAATAACTAGATATTGTATTATTTATTATCTCGTCGATAAAATTGTTTACACTAAATCTTTCTCAGAAACAAACACTACGCTATAATCAGAAATAACGTTCACATGATTTTAACATATATATATATATATATAAGATCAATCTTTTTTCCGATTAAAAATAAGATCCGCAAAGAAACATTCTTCGTTCTTCGAGCGAACTACGAACGATTTCGTAATGGCGATTAACGTGCTTTCGTAATTGCACCGTTAACACGTGCACTTTCGCTAATTGCTAGCACGGTCGTTGCGTACGAAGAATTCCCTTCCCGTAGGTACCTCTATGTATAATATATCCACCTATCTAGGTATCTTTTTTAATTTTTTGTTTATTCACACGCTAGATTTACGCTCGTAGGTGAAGTTCCTTTTAAAAGAGTTAAAATTATCATCGAACAAACAGCTCTCAAGTAAGTAATTAATATTCGTTTAAATCAAATGATATAGAACTTAATTATCGTACCGTACCGTTAGTTACAGGCACGAATAACCGTTCCGTTTTCGTTTGCTTGAAATTTTTAAAACATACCTATCTGCTATATTTATTAACCTAAATGTAAGGGATAAAATTAACGAATTAATTTCTTCCATCGTGATAAATTCTAGCTCGTATCATCTTAAGAAATGTATTCGTATATCCATTTAAATGGTTAAATTCAGACTAATCTTTTGGAATATTATTATCGCCGATGGTCGTTTATACGTTGATATATCTTTAATGTAAAAAGAGTAGCACTGTTTCGCGTAATCGTTTAGATAGACGTAGGATAACGAGTCATAAAATAGAGAACACGAAAACTCATTTATTTTTTAACGTTAATTACGATAAGGTTAAGTTAATTAGACGAATCATACCTATCTAGATGCAATACGAATATAGAAATAAATACGAATGAATGGCTCTTATGCACTTACATACCTACGTTTTCTTTCATACAAATATCTAAGATAAAGACATGAAGAAATAATAGTAAAGTAATATTTGAAACATCGAAACTAAGTCTCTCGATGTCGTAAGAATTTATCGACATCGAAAGAAAAGTGATTTATTCCTGGATAAAGATCGAATAGGATGGCACGTCCTCTCGTCGTCCCGAAAACGTGTCCCCCTCCTGTAATCTGTTCGCAAGGGCAATTTACTTGGGTGTTACCAGTCAAACGAGTGGAAAATGTCGAAGAATTTACATGCACTGTGTGTAAGTATGCATATTTCCTTGCTTGCGCGTATGCGTATGCAAATAAAGGGAGGGGGTATTTAATGCGTTAAAAACGACAATCCCGACTTTCCATCAAACATTTTCTTATTTTTTTTATTCCTTTTTCTTTTTTTTTTTTTTTTTTTTTTCTTTTTTTTCATGGGAGACATATCATGACCAGCCAAGAAAATCGCACGCGAAAAATCGGATAACCGGCTTCTCAGTTATGCGCGCCTTCTCGACTAAATTGTTAACTACGAACACACGCGCGAGCTGAGCTGTCGCGCTCGATATTCCCTCCCACCCCTCACCCCCCAACCCCCCACCCCACCTCACCCTTACACCCACACCAACTTTCGAGAAGAACGTTCCCGTTCGTTCGTTCGTTCGTTCGTTCGTTCGTTCGTTCATTCGATCCTCAACGAATGGTCGTCGCGAAAAACGATCTTCCGTTCCATTTTCTTCCAACATTTTCCGACTTCTTTTTTCAAAGTAAATTTACCGCAATCTATCTCGAAGTCAAATACTTTTTTGTGACTCCATTCTACGAACGATTACGATAATTCTCCAATCGTCATAACTTTCCATCTCTTTTCGATGAACCATCCAAATCGATGAACCAATTTCTTTCCCTTGATTTTTCCTCTCTTGTTTTCCTTTTTCTGTTTTCTTTTTTGTACTTCTTTTTAATTATCACCTCTTTGTTCCGTAACCTATCTCTTTTTATTTCTCTTCTTTTGTTTGTTTGTTTTTTTTTGTTTGTTTTTTTCCCCAGAAAAAAGAGTTCATTACCACGACATTATCGTTTTCGCATTATCTACTTTAACGTAAGAACAGTTGAATGAATCTAACCTTGAACGAATCTGTAGGAATACAAATGATAATCGCTTATGAACTCTCGCTATAGCATTTAAAGGATAATTTCATAGATAACATAAATGGGTACTTACATTGAACAACAATATATTTAAAAATTGTGAAGACCACGATGACACTGCATTCACATCTACGGAAACTATCGAATAATTTTTCGTTGCACTATTTACGGTCACGAATTAACAAGGGAAAGAAAAGATAACAATCAAAAAAAAAAAAAAACACAGAAAAGAAAAGAAAAATAAACAAAGAACACTTCCTCTTATTGCACTTTTCCTCGAAAATAAGAATAATTATTAATCGAATAAAGGAAAGAGAGAGAGAGAGAGAAAAAAAGAAATGAACAAAAAAGAAAAAAAGAAAAACAAACGAACGAACGAAAAAAGAAATAAAACGATCTCAGAATGAAAAAGTTTTCGTTAACTTCGAAGGAGGAGAATTCGAACGACACGTTCGACCTTACGAACGGATAACTTCGGACTAAGAAGACACATTTAACACAATGAGACACCTCTTTCGTGCGACGAAAGGCTTTCACCATTGGCTAAAAACCTTTACCTTTCCCGAAACATCGCTGGGTGTTCGAGAGAAACGTATACCATTGCTTTGGCATGACCTAAGGAGAAAAACTTTCTTCCGATTCTATTTCCTAAAAAAGTGAAATTTTTATGACCGAACTCGGTCCGTACGTATAGCACCCTCTACCCTTACCCCTTCCCCTTCTCTCTCTCTCGAAAAAAAAAAAAGGAAAAGCAGAAGGATATTTACGATCTGACCGTGAATTATCGTCGGTTTACTTGGTTAGATTTTTCTCCTTTTCTCTCTTTTTTCTTTTTTTTCTTTTTTTTCTTTCTTTTTTTTTTCGAAAAATACACCCAAGTAGTACACGTTATGGTTATTATTTGCACGAGCATTCAACTAGGTAAATATCGATATTCGCGATATCGTTTACACGTTATTACTATTAGACAATTTCGCATTATATAATTTAGATTTTAGGATCAAAATGAAATCCGTTCGATCCGTTCTATATGGAAATTCAAAGATTAGAATAGTAAACACATGAATGGTAATTATTACGACATACATATATATATATATATATATATATATATATATATTATATATATAATTACCTATTCACGTAGCGGCAACTTTGAAACGTGAATCGTATTATGATACAATCGTAACGCATTCATAAACGTCAAAAGGAATTAAAGAATTTCATATGAAATTATCGAAATGGACGAATGGATTAAGATCCGGAAAAAAAATGGGCGGACATAAGAGCGAACAAATATGAATAATGAACGTCGAAAGAGAGAAGAGAAATTTGTTCGTTCAAGTGTACGGTATTATTATGTACCTATCACCGAGACAACCCGATTATCATTCGAACTTATCATCGTTCTACCTTTTCACGAACATCTAATGATACTTTTACGATTGTCGAGAGAAGAGAAAAGTGTGTCGTTTAAAGGAGGGTTAACTTTCCGTTCGCTTTTCAAATCGATTATTGCTTACGAAGTCATATCGTAACGAGGCCGCGACTTTCGATAATTGCGAAGGAAAAAAAAAGAAACAAAAAAACAAAAAAAAAAAGGGAAAAAGAAATATATAAATAAGAATGGATATGCCGCGATCGATATAAACATTATGTTGACCGAAAAGATTCGTTTGAAATATCGTTAAAGAGTACAGAGATACGATCTCAATTAGTGCTCGAGCCGAAAAGCCAGAAAGGGAACAAAATGAAAATGGTCGACGATAAGGAGTCGACGACGCTTATAGGAGCCATTTGCCGCCTTTAACTTTTTCTCGCTTTTTTCTCTCTACCTCTCTCTCTCTCTCTCTCTCTCTCTTTCTCTCTTTGTTATTCTCTTTTTTCCATGCTTCGAATTATCCGTCTGAATTCTTCCTTTAAACAACGCTCTCTCATCAAGAAATTTTGGTATTTCTTTTCTTTTTCTTTCTCTTTCTATATATATATATATATATATATATATATATATATATATATTAATGCGAAAGGACACGAGCAAACAATTATTATCCGGCAAGAGTCGACGTCAAGAATCATAAGGAATTATCCTTAAGAGAAGGAAATATCAGCGAAGTCGCGTATTAGGTCGAGAGGGTCACCGTTTCCTTACTCTCGTCCGTTTATACGTTTCCGTTAAAGGCTCCTAAGGGAGGTCGCCCCTCCGGTCGTCTCTTTTTTTTCTCCTCATCCTCGATCCTCCTCCTCATCTTCCATCTCTTTCTCTCTCTCTCTCTCTTTTTCTCTCTTTTTCTCTCTTTCTCTCTCTCATTCTGTGTTTCTCCGTAGAAGGTTCAGGCCCCCCCTTCGAATGGTATCTTCGTCCGCCACTTTTCTTCCACTCTAGTACCGGCCCCGACGAAACCAATAAGTAAGGGGAAAGAAGAAGAGACGGGAAGGAGGCTCGATGGAGAAGACACATATATTTCTCTGCGACGTGGATATATGTGCGCGTTTCCACCTATGCCGAACGGTCCTTCTCTCTCTCTCTTTCTCTCTCTCTCTCTCTATATATATATATATGTGTGTGTGTGTGATGTGTATATACACATAGACACATACGCATATTCGGTATTTCTCGACATTGGTGTACGTTACACCGTTATGCGTTACGTCGGTAACTCTAACCCTACGAATTAATATTCCATACGCGTCTCTTCCACGGACCTTACAGATTGCCAATGGCGTTCCACGCGAACGTTCTGGACCCTCCGGAAATAGGGGGATAAGGACAAAGAGATCGCGACGAGTTTTGCTCTCGAGGATACGTTTCATTCGTCTCTTGGACAATGACGATCCTTATTTCGCTCCTCCTTTCACTCCCACCGTGAAAAATACGATTCTGAAAAGCGGATCGACCATCGGATTCTTTGCCAAAAGTTAAAGAGAGCTTCTGATCTCTCTTTCTCTCTTTCTCTCTCTCTCTCTCTTTCTCTTTTTTTCTATACTCCTTTTTGTCTCCTTATTCTCTCCAAATAATGTTTTTTCTTTTTCCTAAATTGCTTCCTACGAATTTCCGAATTTTTGGGATCGAATTTCATTGTTATGCTTTTTATTTGATAATTCTCATTCGAATCCTCGTATTCGAACGCTCGTCTTAGATCTATTACTGTCCTTTTCTTTCTTTTCTCTCTTCTTTTCGTTCTGTTTTTCTTGTCTTTCTTTCTTTCTCTTTCTTTTTTTCTTTTTTTTTCTTCTTTTTTTGTTTTTTTTTTTTTTTTTGTTTTTATTCCCTTAATACAAGGCACATAATTTGTCGCACGTGCGTTTCATTGGTCGGCCGGCTGAACATTAATAAGAAACCTTCGCTACTTTCCCGCGTACTATGCGATACAATTTAAGGCTTTCGTTAATTTCTTACCGTGAAGAAAAATCATTTAATAAACTGACGACATGTGTAACGAATCACAAAATATGAGATTTCTAATATAATAGTTTTGTCCCGTTCGAAAAATAAGAAGAACCAGAATGTCTTTTGAAAAGTTATTTCTGTCTTTTTTTTTTTCTTCTTCTTCTTCTTCTTCTTCTTCATCTTCTTCTTCTTCTTCTTTTTTTTCTTCTTCTTTTTCTTTTTCTTTTTTTTTTTTCTTCACTATTTCTCACCCAAACCCGATTTAAAGAGGCCTTTTGAAAAATGACAAAGAACGCTTATATTTTTCTTTCGGAGATCGTCAAGAAACACTTTCAAAGCACTTCGAATCGCGACATTAACATCGTATTTGCATTACCCTCGATTAGGAGAATCTTCCAGGACTTCTAGACGGATCCAGCCACGTTTTCTCTTTTGGTATAGTTATATGTACATACACGAGCCATTTAACTATCACTAGCTATCTGAAATCTCCGGTTCTCGTGCGTGTAAGTAATCATGGGAAATGACAAATTTCTATAGCATAAAATTAAAATATTCAAATATAATTCAATATAATTACTGAATTGATATCCCTTCGTAAGGAATTGTATTGATTCGAATATTAGAAAAAATGTAAATAGATAAGAGAAATGATGAAAGATGATGTTCTTTTTTTTTTTTTTTTTTTTTTAATTGGAAAATAAAAAGGAAAAATAATAAAAAAAGTGCGACGACGGAGGGATTTAAAATTTAACAAAAAAAGGAAAGGAGACACAAATAGATGGACGAGCTTATAATTAGTTAAAGTCTCTCTTTTTCTCATTTACATATATCTACTACCTACTATGCTAAACTGCTAGTACTATTCTAGAATAAGCGAATGGCAATCTCGCTCGGAATGAAAGTGCCTCGTAATTTTTTCAAAATGCAATCTCGGAATAAACGTAGCAGGAGGTTGGGACTACTACTCGTTACGACTCGTCATCCTCGTTTTTAACGAGAGAAAGGCCCTTTAGAAATAAAAAAAAAAAAAAAAGGAAGAAAGAGATGGAAAAGAAAAAAAGAAGAAGAAGAAGAAGAGAAAAAGAAAGAAAAAAGGAAGAAAGAAAAATAAAATAATGAAGTGCGTAATAGCGGGACACTTTCCTGTGTAAATATATATATATACATACATATATATATATATATATATATATCTTAGGTAGAATATAGTGAAATAAATGCGTGTAGATTCCGTTTCCGTTTTCTTCCTCGTAATTGGCGTAGCTACGTACATACCTATTCCCGATCGATGTCGGAACGCAGGGAGAATTTACGTCTCGCCCGACTACAAGTTATTGCCGAGCAAGTGTCGCGAAGGCGTGTAGGTTTGTAAATCCCGGTAACGTAAGATCCCCGATAGGACCACGCGATACGCTCGATGGGTGTTAACGTCTTTGAAATTGCATCGCCTTCGACTATTTCTCGCCTTACTTTCCGCGCACTTCGCTTTTATGGAGATAGAAAAGGTGCCGGATATATCTACATCTTGCTACTTATTCACGAGATATATTACGAGATAGATAATAATAATTGAATAAAAGAAAATTTTTTATATATCTTTTTCACAGACTGAAAAAACTTCGAATAATTTCATTTAAAAGAATCGAGAAAAAATTTTCACCGATTATTATTCCATTCTTTATTTCATTCACCGTTAAAACTCAATTAGATCGATTCGCATCGATAATTCTATATCTTTCTTCGTTCCTATTTCCAAAGACAAGTTAAATATATTGAAAATTTCGTAACTCTAAAATATTAACTAATAAATCTGATATAATTGAATAAATAATATTATTTATGACGCTTAAATAATCGAATTATTATATCAAAGTTACCAACAGCTATTTATTCATTTCGTATTTCTTGATTTAATCAAAGAAAAAAGAAAAAAAAAACAAAAGAAAGAAAAAACAAAGAAAAGAGAAAATACGAAAACAAAAAAGAAAATAAGAAAAAAAAAAACAAAAAAAAAACAAAAAGATATAAAACGACTCGACTTTCGTAAGAGAATGAAAGAGAAGAATATAGCGGACTTATCGTCTCACGAGGACGACGGTAAATCAAGTACTCTCTCTCTTTCTCTCTCTCTCTCTCTCTCTCTCTCTCTCTCTCTCTCTCTCTGTAGTCTCGGGATGGTTAACGATAGCGGGAAAACAAAAACATTTACACGCAATTATAGGAGCCTTTACGAGTCTTTCATCGGCGATGCTCCAAGGTCGTAAATTTCGCGAACCGCCGCTTTCGCGTAGTACACAACGTGTTTTACACTGTAATTTTACGGCTGTTTCCATGCCGTTTGCATCCGTCCTTCTTCTTCTTCTTCTTCTTCCCTCCCTCTCTTCCATTCTCTCTCTTTCTCTCTCTCTCTCTCTCTCTATCTATCTCTACCAAACACGCTTAAATCCTCCCTCGATCTTTCTCTCTTTTTCACGGGCGGAACTTCGCGAGAATCTTCAGACTTCCACATCCATCCATCTATTTTAGCTCCGGCTCGGCTCAAAACGTCTTCGAAGCAAGAATTCACCTTCTTGCAAGGAGCTCGACGCATTTTCGTGCGCTCCGAGTTTAGCGAGACGGTGCACTCGAGGCGTGCATTGTTTATAAATCAGCCCTGATCGGTCGGGCTTTGTTGCGAGCGCTCGAGCGAGCACTATAATCACGGTTAAATGCGCGTCCTCGTCGATCGTGTATGCGCTACGTTGCACAATGCGAAATTGCATCGGTGAGATCGGCGATACGTAAAAACCGACCCTTTAGCTCTAAGAATACTTCTCCTTTTATATTCTTTACTTTCATTTTTTCCCCTTTTTTCCTTTCTTTTTTTCCTCTTTTACTTTCCTTTTTCCTCTTTTTCTTTTTTCCTCCACTCCCCCTTCCCCCCTCCACCGTCCATAAATCGCATTAAACGCTCGTATACTTATTATCTAGGTAAGACTGAAAATATCTTTTACTGGAAACGTATAATTAAGGATTGTTGTATTGTAAAGAAAAGTATGTAATTATATAATAAAATGTATTTGAAATAAAATTAATACTCGATTCGTTCAAGGATGGTAACATTTATACAACATGATGAAACATCATTTTTGATATATATATATACATATATATGTATATATATATATATATATATATCTGCGTTGATATATTTTTTAGACCCTCTTTCTTTCTTTTTCTTTTTCTTTTTCTTTTTTTTTTTTTTTTTTTGATTCTTTTATTCCCATTAAGTAATCATCGATTCGTAACTTTGGCAATAGCGATACTTACAAAATTAAACAAAATCTATCGTATATGATTTTAACGATTAAAATGTCATAGATTTATAGGTAGATAAATAAGTAAATATTTATATGCGCGTACTAATGCAAAAAACTTAACGTAAGTAAACATGGCACACACACAGTCGGTGTGATAACGAGATAAAAGACATGGCCGATGGAATAGCAAGGTAAATGATTCGAGTACTTTGTTGGAAGCAAAGTTCAATGTATATTCCCCCTCCCCTATTATCTTGTCCTTCCCGTGGGGGTCACCCTGATGCATAAGCCAATACTGGTTATATTCTGAAATATCCATAGCCGTGGGCGCGACCACTCGATACTACGATTTCAATGTTCCGCCCGTCCGAGCGTAAAAGTGGCGAAAATCAGGCAAAGAGAAATAGAAGGACGAGACGAGAAGGTATGAGGGGGTTAAGGGGGATGGAGGGTGAAGGGAAAGGAATGGAAGGATGAAAGGGCAGAAATGGAAAAAAGGACTTTTTTTTCTTTTGTCGAGCGTTCGAAAAAATAAAACAGCTCTTCGTAAACGGCGTACCATTGGAATTGGTAAAATTAGATTAAGCATGTCTGATAATTTTCCATCCCCTTTTTCTTCGCACTCAATCATCCCTTCCGTTCGACGAACGATCCAAAACATATCAACAGAGAGATAATGGGTTTACGAAGGAATTAATCGTACTCTACCATAATTTACTATGTGTTTTTATTTCGTTTGTATATCATAGCTTATGAGTATAATTCTACATCAAGTTTCGAAAATGGATACATTTACATTCATTGTCAATGGATTACTTCCTCACCCGTCGTAGACGTAATCGTCATCAATCTCGCCATCTCCGTTCGATTTTTGTTTATCATTATTATTTATTATTATTATTATTTATTATCATTATTATTATTAATTATTATTATTAATTATTATTATTAATTATTATTATTATTATTATTATTATTATTATTATTATTATTATTAATTATTATTAATATAATTATATTATTATTATTATTATTATTATTATTATTATTATTATTAATCTTTCATCGTACGGTATAATACTAATCTTTAATAGTCATTAGACATGAGACTTCATTATTTCGTTACTTTTATTACTTAACATGGTAGGTAGGTATTGAAGGACAGCTACGCACTTTATTTTTTTTTTTTTTTTAATCGTTATAGTTATATATTAATTAGGTTTTAATTCACCGGCACGCGTTTAAAAGCGCGGATCGCTGTGTACGTGTGTTGTGTATGTTGTGAATGGATGTGTGTATTAGTGTCTTACTAGTTATCATTAATCCATTTCTCTCTCTCTCTCTCTCTTTCTCTCTTTCTCTCTCTCTCTCTCTCTCTCTCTCAATCTCTCTCTCTTTCACTCTCTCTCTCTCTCTCTCTCTCTCTCTCTCTCTCTCTCTCTCTCTCTCTCTCTCTCTCTCTTTCTTTTACCGGTGATCGTCGATCCTTGAGGACCTTCGTTCATCGGGGAGGGGGGGGGTAGGGGGAGGAAGATGTTGTCAAACCCTTTTCGTCTTCACGCAACGTATCAATATTTACATCGAGAGTTTCTTCAAGTAATACCAACGGCTTCCATTTGGCTTAATAGGTACAGCAAGATGATAATACGCAAGTCATAGATTAAAAGTTTACTCAATTTCTTCGTTGCATCGCAAACGCATTGTACAGCAAGAGAGACTATTATAATTTTCACATTTTTTTTAATTTTTTTGTTTGTTTTTGTTTGTTTTTTTTTTTTTTTTTTTTTTTTTTTTAATTCATTTGATCCATGTTCCTTTTTACTTATGATTTTTTGTTTCTTTTCTCTTGTCGTTGCGCTTTTTCTCTTTCCTTTTCATTTAATTTCGTCCCTACGTGTCGCATTTTCTCGTTCGCTAAGCAAGAACCAAAACGCACGATCGTACCCAATCGTCGGTCTTTCGAAAAAAGTGTATTTCGTTTTGTCACGTTGTTTTACAGTCCTATCGTCCCTGTTTTTCTCGTCTAAAAAGAGAAAAAGGGATTTTCAGGACGAAAGGGTTCAAGGGGAAAGATACATATGCACAGGCCCGGCATTTTTTTGGCTCGCGTTCGTTTATCTTGTTCTTATCTTTTTTTTTCTTTTTATTTTTATTTTTCGTTTTATTTTTTTCTTTTTTTTATGTTTTTTTTTTCAATTTTTTTATTTTTTTATTTTTTTTTTTTTTTTTTTTTTTAGGAAAAAAAGAAAGACAAAAAATGAAACACTTACTAACGCGAGCCACTAATAATCACTTCACTCTTTTTTTTCTTTTTCATATTTTTCATCGCACATAATATCGAAAACAACAAACAAATAATTTGACTAAAGAAAAAAAAAAAAAAAAAGAAAAAACTTAAAAATGTAGTCAAGTCTCTAAGAGAAACGTTATAAATCTATGACATAATAAAAAAGGAAAAAAAATATATCAAAGACAAAGAAAAACACGGACTCTTCTCTCTTCTATATATCTATTGTTAATAACGTCAAAGCTCATCGTCAAACGCGAGTTTCAACGAGAAAAACGAAACAATACGATCGTCCGATTCTATCTTATTGTACAAAAAGAAAAAAACACGCATGCATATATATATCATATGCACATAAGAATTACGATCGAGATTATGCCAAATCGTTTTGTTATAAAGATATAAAGCAGATATATAACGGTATATACAACTTCATCGTATATACATATATATGTAGATACGTACAAACTAATAAAACACAAAAGAATAGTGTTCAAAAACGAAGTGTCGAATTTTTCATAAAGAAAATATTTAAACAATTTGACCGTGCCACGGGACATAAAATAAAATAAAAACGAAACGAAATTGATATCACGTATTAAAATAATTACGGATTCAAATTAATATCTCTATTCTTTTCCAATTCCTCCTTCTGTGATCTTTAGTTAAACTAAAAAAGAATATATATATATATATATATATATATATATATATATATATATATATATTTATCATATATCATTCGACTCGATAATGCGATTCATCGATATGCGAGAGCAGAAGGAAGCAAAAAGTAAGTAGAAACTATCTATATTACAACCAGTCGTACGAAAAAGGAGAAGGGGGATCGTTTCGTATTGTGAATATTTAAAAAAAATCTAAATCTTACTCATTCACTTTTTCTTTACAAGGTTCCACTAAGAGAAAAAGAACAAAAATATATTCACGATACGCGACGATCCCAACTCTTCATTCAAGGTTCACAACTTCAAGAGAACATATACATAATATATATGCTTTTTAAAAATACAAACGCTGATTAAGCGATAGTCACATAATGTCGTTATAAAAAAAAAAAAAAAAAAAAATATCTCTATATCTCTACCATTCTCTATTTCTTTTTATCACTCTCTATCCCTTTCTTTTTCTCTTATACTTTCATTCACTCTTTTCCATTCTTTTTTCCTTTCTCTCTCTCTCTCTCTCTCTCTCTCTCTCTCCCTTTCATATTAACAAAAACAAATACGAAGAAAAGTAGTACCCAAAATAAACAGTTCATAAATAAACAATGACAATATCTATATAGCGTAAAAAGAGAAAATATTATAACAAACAATTTTTAACTCGATCCTGCATAATGGATTCGATCGCCTTATTAATAATAATAATAATAGTAAATATTCGTTTGTTAATAGATAATAAATTTCAATGCCAAAAATAAGTTCTAAACATAGTGCACTTTTTAAACGCCTTTTGTTTACTTCTTTCGTTGACTCGCTTTAAAGAGACTCTTGTATGACGACGCACGTATCCTCATTCACGCATACTACTACACAACGTTTTTTTCCCTCTCTCTCTCTCTCTCTCTCTCTCTCTCTCTATCTTTCTCTCTTTTTCTTTCTATCTTTCTTACACTTTCATCATTCGCACGTACTTATACAAACGCACGCACATACACATAAAACGGCCGATTTATATCCTCGAAGCAGCAAACGCTCGTCGCACTTACAAATCACTCGCTCGCCAGCGTGTTAAATGAGCTCGTCGATTTAACCAACGCACGAGACAACGCACTACATTCTCTTCTAAGTTTTTTCTTCCCCATTTTTTGTAACTCTTAATTCGGATATAGAGAAGTCCCCTGTGCGAGAAACAAGGCTCCTGAATTTAGGGCGTGTGGGTTGGTTGTTCAGATTGGGAGACAATGCGAATTTTGGGACGAGGGAGGTTTCGTAAAAGAAATGTCGTTCGAAAAAGTGAGAGATAAACGAAGAAAATAAAAAAAAAAAAAAAAAAAAAGGAAACAGAAAAAGAGAAAAAAAAATGAAAAGATAAACAAGAAGAAAAGAGATGATCAAGAAAACAATAATGAAAAAAAAAAAAAGACGAAGATACGCGTCTCTCCTTTTTCGAGCGACTCTTATGTATCTATGTGTTTTTTAAGTTTTCTTTTTTTTTTTCTTTTTTTTTTTCTTTTTCCTTTCCTTACGTGAGTTTGGCAAGTTGGGCAAGTTGTACTACTAAATTTTAGTCGCTTATTCGCTTGACATTTTTTTCTTCTCTCTCTCTCTCTCTCTCTCACACACACACACACACACACACAGCACATACACCCACTCACACACACACACACTTTCTCTATGGACACTTTTCCTTTTTCTTTTTTTTCTCATTTCTTTTAGTATAAACTACATATACATACTTAAATGAATAATGCTCGAATTCGAACGTAATACATCTACGATAAGGGGAATAGGGGGATAATTGAGAAAAAGGATGCGGGATGAGATCGAAAAAGGCGAAGGGACGAGAGGTCCATGTGAGTGTTCTCTCGGAGAGGGTTCGGAGAGGGTCCGGAGACGGCCGTGAGGAAGCATTATGAAGGTGATACACATGATATGATTACGCGCCAGTTACTTGGAATTAATAATATTCTCTATATCGTATTTTTCTTTTTCTTTTCTTTTTTTTTTTTTCTTTTTTCCTTTTTTTTTTTCTTTTCTTTTCTCCCCTTCAAACAGTCGCCGTTGTTCTTTTACTTAGAGGGTAAGCCGAGAAGAGAAAGAAAATTCTTTTTCGTATCTTTTTCGTTTGAATTCTTTCTTTCTTTTTCTTTTTTTAGTATTATTATTATTATTATTATTATTATTATTATTATTATTATTATTATTATTATTATTATTATTATTTTCTTTTTTTACTTGTATTTTATTTTATTTTATTTTATTTTATTTTATTTTATTTTATTTTATTTTATTTTATTTATCTTTCATTATTCTTTGCAAGTGGACGGCGCGCGCACGTTATTTTTTTTTTTCTTTCTTTTCTTCATTTTTTTTTTCCTTTTTTCCTTTTTCATTTTTGTAACCTAAAGTTTCCCATCTACATCTCTTCTCTCCTCTACCGATACGATGGTTAGCGATAACCAAAGAAGGATTTGAGAACGAGACGAAAGATCGATGCATACTCGAACGCTTTTACGTGGAGTGTTTTCAATGATAAGCTTTCGTTGAAAATTTTCAAATAAGGACGGAGAACGTATTAAAGCGAGCATGTGTGTCGAACGAACGTCAAGGAACGAACAAAATACACACACACACACATATATATATATATGCGCGCACACACATGCGCACGCTAGCGTATGCAGCACACATACATATACACAAACACACACACACACACACAAATGCACACGCAAACACACTTATACAAAAACAAAGAAGAGAAAAGAGAACACTTCCACTCATTCGTCGGTACTACTCTCAAAATCGATCGTCGTAACCAAACCGGAGGCGCCATTGTCAGCATCGTCGTCTCCTCTCTCCTTCTTTATTCTTCTTATCCTTCTTATCGTTCCTTTATTCTTTTCGTTCTTCCCTCGCACGTATATGTACGCATCTATGTACCGATATTATCGTTACCGCTAATAACAATTAAGAGACTTAATTGTAATAAGTAGAAACTACCGTGACCGCGGTCAAGATATTTCGCCTTCTTTTATCTGTACAAATTTTTCGTGCTAATTATCATTAGAATAATAATAATAATAATAACTATATACATATACATATATATATATATATATATATATATATATATATGTATATATATATATATATTGTTACGCGTTATTACGTATATCCCTAATTTGTCGGACGTATCGGCGCCGCTGCCGCAGTTACTTCCTGCTGAGCGTTATCAAGAATATAACGATACTAATCGGTTTACAACGTGAAAACTTAACTATGATAATGATGAGGCTGATGATAATGATGATTATGATAGTGATGACAATAACGATAATGACAATAATAATAATAATAATAATAATAATAATAATTATAATAATAATAATTAATAATTAATAATGATAAAAATAATAGTAATAATAATAATAATAATAAAAATAATAATAATTAATAATAATAATATTAATAATATATAATAATAATAATAATAATAATAATAATAATAATAATAATAATAATAATAATAATAATAATAATAGTCAATAATAAGTCGTAAGTATGTAAAGCTTTTCTACAAATAGTTACAATAACGTCGCGTACGTTCTTTCACATCGACTCGTTTACTTCCTTTAACAATATTTTTACTCCTTCCCCCCCTCTCTCTCTTTCTATCTCTCTCTCTCTCTCTCTCTCTCCCTCTCTTTTATTCTCGTTAAATCCGTATACGATCCTAGCGAAAGTAAATTCCTATCTACTATCACGTTTCTCATATCTTCTCTCTCTCTCTTTCTCTCTCTTTCTCTCTGTCTGGCTCCCTCTCTTTCTCTCTCTCTCTCTCTCTCTCTCTCTCTCTCTCTCTGACGGTACGACGGAAGAAACGAAAGGATTCTAATATGTAGAGGCCTTATGCGAAATAAATAACCGAAATATCTAAAAAAAAAAAAAAAAGAATAAAAAGAAAAAGCGCCGTATCCTCTTAATATCAGCTCGAGCAAATTTAAAGAGGGATGAATGTTTTATAATCAAGGGTGACTTGATAGTAGTGGCTTGTGCGGAACCGATATACGACTACGTACAATAGTAATTGGTTTATTTATGTGCGTTGAGGATGCGCGAAAGAGGAGGAACGCCATGATCGGCCTTAAGGATTTCTCGTGGAATTCGTTCGAACCTTTTTCTTTTATCTTTTCTTTTTCTCTTTTTTTTTTCTTCTTCTTCTTCTTCTTCTTCTTTTTCTTTTTCTTTTTCTTCACGTCACGTCACGACACAGCTTTCACTCGTTCATGTAATGTTACGTAAAACGTAGAGAAAAAGTAAGGATTAGAAGAAGGATAGATTAGTTCGAACGAATTTCCAATTGAGAAATCCAATCTAGTCGACGCCCATGCATATTTTCAATACGCGCATATTTTACATTTCTCTCTTCCGTTCTCTCTCTCTCTCTCTCTCTCACTCTCTCTCTCTCTTTCTTTGTATGTGTGGCTTCTTTTTGTATCTTTTTATTCATTTATTTACATACGCATATGTCCAGCCTATGTGTTTGAATCTTTCTACGTATCTATCTATTTCTCTCTTTTCTTTTTTATCTTTCTATCTTCTTTCCTTCCTTTCTTTCTTTCTTTCTTTCTTTCTTTCTTTCTTTCTGTTTCTTTCTGTTTTTATGGATTGCGGTATGCGCGTTTCGCTATGCGCGGAGAGATATTTTCATCGTCTGAGAAGTAACATCGTCTTCACGAACTCGCATGCGCAAGCTTAATCGTTAAACGTTACGTACAAGATAATATTTATAATTATTAGTTTAGCTTTAAGATAATCAGCGGTAGAATAGTAATAAAAACGCGGCCTCACCTCCGTTATCCTGTGTATGTGAATGGATACGCATGTCTCTTCTTTGTATACGCATGTCTGTTCATATTTCTTTTCTCGTTTCTTTTTTTTTTTTTTTTTTTTTTTTTTTTTAATATCTCCTCGCTTTCCTTTCCTCTTTCTCATCTTTATTCTTCTTTTTTCTTTTTTTTTTTCTTTTCTTTTTTTTTTATCGTTAAAAGAGTCACCAGCGCGTATTCGGCCTCGGTTATTTTTATTTTTATTTTTACTTTTATTTTTATTTTTATTTTTCAACATCCATTCGTACGGTTTGTCGAATTAACGGTCGCGTTATTTATTTTTTTTTAATTACGTACATTTCATATATACGTATTCTAAAACGTTATCGCTCTATCAAAATTTCTTGGTGTATATTTATATAGGTATGTATTTAGGTGTGTCTGATAGGTTTTTTCGGTTTCTTTTTTCATATATATTTATATATATATATATATATATATATATATATATATATATAATAACATACCTATTACTTTTAATATAATATATATTTTTATATATAATACGGTACTGTGTACAATATGGCTTTACGTTGTTATCATTTCTTACAATGCGCCGCGTACGATACATCCTGACTTTTGAAGAAATATTTTTTATTAGTTGTTTTAGTTTACGTATATGTACGTAATTATGGCGGTATGCAATTATGCCTATGCGTGTTTCTATAGTATTTCATCATTCTTTTTCTTTCTCTACAACTTTACGTATATCATTGACTCTTCCACGATTCGTAATAATATTTAATGGTATCGTAATAAATATAGATATTATATGTATACATACATACATACATACATACATATATATATATATATATATATATATATATATATATATACTCCAAATCGGACGATTATCGACGTTTCTTTATTTTTTTATTTGTTTAAAGGTCTCCGAAACATACACTTACGATCGCATCACATTTTTAAAAATCCATATGCTATACTTTTGCTATACTACGCGCGGGACGATTGATAGATAAAGTAAATACGAATCGCGGTCAGGATTTAAGTATGGCAAGCGGCACTGGGGCTCAAGGAGGATGAGAGAAAAATAATATGCATTAATTTTTATACTATATAATTTCAAGTTGCTTAATTTCGCTTAACGCTGTCTCTTTATTTATTTCGCATACTCTCACTCTCTGTCTCTCTCTCACTCTCTCTCTCTCTCTCTCTCTCTTTTTCTCCCTCTCTTTCTTTCTCTTTCTCTCTCTCTCTCTTTCTCTCTCTTTCGTTCATTCGCTCGCTCGATCGCTCTCTTTCATTCGCATAACATTTCCTCGCTTCTTTACGAATAATCTAATTGTTAAGTATGTAATACCAACAACGGGATTCTATATAACTATGGAAAGGTCTACCCTGACACCAAATTACGTATTTAATGTACTAAGAGTGAGATACTCGTCCGGTGAGATTCTTCTTTACTCGCTTGCTCCGCATATTCTTTTACGGTGCATGTGCGCGCCTTTTTTTCTTCTTTACTTTTTTTCTTTCTTTCTTTCTTTCTTTTTTTTTGTTTTTTCTTTTTTCGTTTTTTTTTTCTTCTTTTTAATAATTGTTTCAACTCCATACATATATTTCTATATCGGTTCAAAGTTCGTATTAAGTTCTGCGAAAAAGAAGAAGCCGAAGATTGGAAAAGAGAAGGAACGCGGAAAATAGCAAAAAAATTAAAAAAAAAAAAAGGAAAAAAACCGAACGACATTGCACCGACCGACCGATCAACCATTCGAACTTTATAGAAAATCATATAAATTTTCAACGTTTCAAGTTTAATAGAATTAAAAGAAAAAAAAAAAAAAAAAAAAAAAAAAGACAAAAAAAAAGGAAATAAAATAAAAAAATAAAAATACGAAATAAAATTAAGAAAAAGATAAAAAAAAAGAAAGAAAAATTAAAACATAGCATCTCGCTTTCTCGAGATAACTATCTCGCACGTAAATATATCGATATCGTTTGCGATATGGCAAGAATTACCGGTTCTTGTTGTTTCATCCAATAAAAATCTCTCAACGCATATAAGTCGCGTAACTAAAATAAAGATCTCACGACTTTAACGAACGACATGTTCGAAGAGCCGATAACATTTCTAACGTATGATAACTCGAATAAAAGAAAATTAATAAGAGGAAACCTAACAATTTCTATAGAAAATTTAACGACCTTCGATGCGATGCTCGTAAAAAAATAAAAATTTTTCGACGAGACTATGTCTTCATCGAGAAACAATATTGTGAACGGTACAACAATAATAATAATAATAATAATAGTACAATAATAATAATAATAATAATAATAATAATAATAATAATAATAATAATAATAATAATAACTATAATAATAATAGTAATAATAATGATAATAATAATAATAATAATAATAATAATATTAATAATAATAATTAATTAATTAATAATAATTAATAATAATATTATTAACGTCAATAGTAGCTGCCGAGTCGTCTGTCGCGTTCCTTCCGCCGCGCGCGTCTTCGACGTCGTCGTCGTCCCGTTCGTGTTTATCCTGTATATATTTTATTTTCTCTTCTCACTTTTTTCTTCGCCGTCGTTGAGAAAAAAGGAAAGAAAGAAAAAAAAAATAAATACATATATATATATATACATATATATATATATATATATATATATATATATATATATACATATATATAGATAGATATACAATACGCAAAAGCGAGCTCCGAAACAACAATAGCGAGAATTTATCGCGATTGATCAATTCATTCTGTGACGAGCAACAAACGATGAAATCTTTTTGAAAGACGCAAAATAATAATAATAATAATAATAATAATAATAATAATAATAATAATAATAATAATAATAATAATAATAATAATAATAATAATTAATAATTAATAATTAATATTTAATAATAATAATACCTAACGAATACCGGAAGTAGAGAAGCGTTAGCGAGCTGTCCAAAATTTTCGCAAGCGCTTAGGTTCGTTGCTCCAACTTCCTCGATGCGATCTATCCGAAGAACAGAGAGAGAATGAGAGAAGTCATAGAGAAATATCCTGTCTAACCTTTTAGCATTTAGCCAAGTATAAACATGGAGCACGTTGAAAATGAGTGTTCGGTCGACCTCCGATGGTAGTTTCGTGTGTTCTGTTCGATATACGAAGGTCAAAGCCTAATCGTTCCTTTCGAGTCAAAAACTTTCGTTTATCTCTCTCGCTCTTTCCTCTCCCTCTCTCTCTCTCTCTCTCTCTCTCTCTCTGTTTTCACGATCGACCCTTTTGTCATTCCCCAACCCCCGCCACTTTCTCTTTCGCGTCTCGCCGAGTATCGGCTTTGTTTGGGAGCCATTACATATTTTCGTCCTCTTGAGGAAGGCCGTCATCCTTTATATCCGTCGATCACGCTCGCCGATTTAACAAATACACGTTATACGTTCTAGGAATCAGTCAGTGACCAGCCTATATCCCGATCGCCATTCTCCTTATTTGCAAAGGGAAGCTTGGTGGCCGGTCATCGAGTAAGTAAGTAAGTACATGTGAATCGAGACTTCGATGCGTTTTTCGATATTTCTACTATGTTAGCGTAACGTCTACCTCGCTGCCTTTCCTCGTTGGGTCTATGGGTTATGGATCGAAGGAATATGAGGGAAGGAATAATAAGAATGTAAATAGGAAAAAGAGGAATAAAAGGTGGGGTAGGTGAGGGGGTGGGGAGGGTGGATATATCCGACGAGGCGAATCCTATCTTCTTCTTCGTTCTACGCTCTCGATGTCCACAGGATCCATAGCCAAGCTTCCTTCTTTCCTTCCTTCATTGTTCCTTCCTCTTAACGAAGCGATGAAGAAGTTTGAGGAATAGAAGGTAGTTATAATGGAGGATGAGGAGGAAGGCGAGGAAGAAGCCGTCCGCTTACCAGCCGTCCGCTCGTTTTCGTAGGCGTATCCGTCCAGGTCGCTTCAGTCTCTAGTTTCTTCCTTTAAAAGAAAGAGAGTCGGTTCAGCAAGGTCTCCTATGTTGGCACCTTACTAACCGCCTTGAGTAGATCGCTCTGCGACTTGTCCAGACCGCTTACATGATGTTGCTGTTGATGCTGTAGAGCGGCATTTTGTTGCTCCTGCTGCATCTTCGCCTGTTTCTCTGCCTGCTGCTTCTTCATCATGTCTTGCTCCTCTCGTTCTCGTCTCGCCTGCTCGTTGATCTCCTTTACCGCCCTAAGTTCCTTTTTCAGCTTCATACGGCGATTCTGAAACCAGATTTTAATCTGCCTTTCCGTCAGACAGAGGGCATGCGCGATTTCTATTCGCCGCCGTCGCGTTAGGTAATGGTTGAAGTGGAACTCCTTCTCGAGCTCCAACGTTTGAAATCGCGTGTACGTTTGCCTGCCACGGCGCCTCGGACAACCGTTTGGACCTGGAAAATAATAATTACGATCGTCTTTAATTTTTTTTTTTTTATATATAAATGTTCTCCTATCGTTCCATTTATTCCGCATTTTATTTCACTTACAATACGCTCTTTTTTTTTTTTTTTTTACTTTTCTTTTCTCTTTCTCTTTTTTTTCTTTTTCTTTTTCTTCGAGGTTGCAATCAGAGTGTTTATCTGTACGCTATATCAAATCAACTCGACTTATCTTTGAACAAGAAGTTAAAGAGCAAAGACCGCTATAAAATGTCGCATGAGAGATCTCATGGATCTCCTTGGGTATCTCTCATCAGGAAAGTTTGCGACTTTTCCTTCTTGACTGACCGACCCTGTCATCCTGACGTTAGTCACAAATCTTAACTCTCTCCTTCCTCGCTTTCTCCTTGTGGAAAAAAAAAAAGAAATATACTATCTCCGAATGGCTGCTTTATTGCAGGGGTTGAAGGAGTACGGCTAAAAAAAAAAAAAAGAAAAAAAAAGAGAAAAAAAGAAAAGGAGAAGTGAGAGCCCTAAAAAAGAAAGTTCGAGTCTTTAGCTTTTTTCCCATTGTCGGAGAGGAAGTCGAAAACCCTTTTCTTGAAAGTGTCCCTTTTTTTGCCCTCTGACTTTCCCTCGGTAAGTCAAAGCCATAAACGTAGGCTCGTCAAAAAAAAACGACTCTGAATTTTTTTATGGTATTTGTTGGTTAGTTATCGAAATGCAAGTATACACGTGAATAGATAGATATTCGACGCCAATGAGCAATCGACTAGGTACTTGTTTAGAAAAATTGTTTTAATCGTGCAAGTGCCCACCCAACTTCTATCGTAATTTTTATTGATCGAATCAAATAAACGAAAAAAAAAAAAAAAGAAGAAAAAGAAGAGAAAAAAGCAAAAGAAAGAGGCAAAAAAATAAATTTTATTTATCACTCCAATTAATCAAAAACGAAGGAATAGAATAATTTAAAACGATTTTATTGTAATTGAGATTATATGACAAGTTTCCTTCTTCATTTTTCGCATTCTTATCGTCGAACACCCTCATAATACGCGAGTCATAAACGAACGATCGACGAAAGTAATCGCAGGAAGACTATCGACATCGATTATCATCAGTATTCCAATCACACACAATTCGAAATAACCATTCGAATATCCCATGAGATCGTGTGTGAAAATGCGAGAAATCATAAATTTTTACGAAGCCGGAATGAACACATCGTGGATTCTCTTTTTAATGGTCTTATAAATTTTCAACGATAATGGAATATTTGAGTAGCGAGGACACGTATGCTATCGGACGGATAATTCAACAAAGTCGACAGATCGTTGCTGTCGTGACGAGCATTCTTTACCATTTCATTTTTTACTTTCCTCTACCACCAAACACCCCCCCCCCCGCACCGATCGCCCGCTCGCCCCTGTCTTTCTCTCTGTTTCTCTTTCTCTTATTCACTTATTGTCTTTTTCTATGTTTCTTGTATGTATGGATCAGTTCTGATGTATGTCACAACGATCGTAGACATCGTAGACAATGGCATAAGCGAAGATATACGTGACGTATGATTAGTTCCCTTGAAACTAAAAAGGGAAAAGGATTTTTCCCTTGACCTTAACATTTTAAGGCACTAGAAAAATAAATAGGCACGATTTTTAAAATGAAAACGTCAGATTTTATGCGTCCGATAAAGTACATCATTTCTTTCTTACAATCACAACGATACACCTCTTTTATCACTTGACGCGTTCCTCGCATTACACGCTTTCAAAGATCCGTCGTCGATAAAAGCCGATTTATTTGTGAGTCAATGTACGTTTCTTCGCACATAAAACATGAATAATGAGTAAATAAATCGTCGCGTAGATTTTATCGAACAAAATCTGATACTAATAAAAAAAAAAGAAAAAGAAAAGAAGGGAGAGAAAAAAAAAGAGAGGAAAGAAGAAAACATAAGCTATCAAAATTTTATATCAATCGTTAAATCTTTGATGATTTATGAGCGTCGAGAATTGATCGCATAAATCATAAATAACGCTATATAGATAATACTATAATGCAAATAGCAACCTATATATATATCTGATCGATATTATTTTAGTTGAATTGAGTATGTTAAATACAGTATAAAAATTTTCACGTATCATCAACAAATTTCAACATGTATCTTAAGCATGCATTTTAAAAATTGTCACATCAAATCTCACCAAATGTCGCATAATATCGAACTCCTTATTCGTGGGAGATTCGCGAAAGAGGTAAGGAAAAGGATAAAATCCCTACTTCTCGATCGTTATTTAAAAAAAAAAAAAAAAAAAAAAAAAAGAAACAAACAAACAAAAACAAAAAAAGTAAATTCGATACTACTCGAGAGAAGGCGAATTCTCGGAGTTCCCTTGGTACTCTCGAAGTATCCTTCCTCTTGGCGATGAAGCCTTCGATGGTGAGAGCCATACGCGGATCTTGATGCAGGGTAACCTATCAAGCACATATCGTTCAGAGCGAAGGAGAAAATTTCGAGAGAATGCAGAGAATGCTGATATTGAATTCAGCATGGCCGTTCCCAACAGTGTGGTCCACGAAGAACGAGAGAGAAAGAGAAAGAAAGAGAAAAGAAATAGAAAGAGAGACAGAGAGAGAGAGAGGGAGAGAGAGAGAGAGAGAGAGTGTACATATCTTTCGTATATATATGTATATGCATGTATCTATGTGTGTAGGCTCGCACAAAATTCAGCGCGTGCGTCGGTAGATGCTTTTTCGGGGGCAACGTGCGCACGATCTCGAAACATATACATATAGTTACGCACACAGAAACATACGCACATAGAAACGGGACCGCTGCAGCAGTACGAGGTGGTAGTTGAAACTCGAAGGGTGCGCCATACGTTACCTTGGCAACCGGAGGGGAACCATTCCATCCTGCTGGCGGCACATCACGCAGGGGCAAGTCGAGGCAGAGAGCTCGAAAACCCTTCGTTGCAGCTTTCCCCTCTCCATTCTTTCTCTCTCTCTCTCTCTCTCTCTCTCTCTCTCTCTCTGTCTTTCTCTTTCACCCTTTCATTCTTTCTCATTCTCACTCCTCATCTTCTTTTCCAGCGAGTTCTCGTCGGTCTTCGAAAACCGGTGAACCTGATTGCGGCCATTTCATTCGCCATAAATATCCGTTGGCGGCCATTGACGAAGTGCCGCCGTAAGCATTATCAAAAATTTCTGTGGGATAAAGTACTCTAATGCTTCTCGGTATATATATATATATATATATATATATATATATATATATATATCACTACATTTTGCGACAATATATACCTATCTCTATTAGAGAGAGAGACTATTTTTGCAATTACATTATCGTTCTCCTCCGCGTCTCCTCTCTAACCTCCTCCTTCCCCTCCAATAGAATGTCGCTTTAAACGTAAAATATTATTTTGAAAAAAATTTTGGTACCTTATTGTTCGAATCGCGAAAGTATCAATTCCAAATAATTCCATTCAAAAAAGACAGATTTTTCCAAAGCGCAATTTGATTCAACTTATCGATCATTTATTATCATAATTCATAAACGTTCGTGTTTTGCGTTGTTTTTTATTTTTGCATCAGCGACTTGATATAAAGAAACGTATCAGACATAAATAGGGATCATTAGCTCTGAAAGTCTGTTCGAGCAGACTTGAATCACGAGTTAATTGATAAAATATCCGAGAGATAGAGAGAAAAGCTCGGTCATCGAACGCATCATTTCTCTCTCTCTCTCTCTCTCTCTCTCTCTCTCTCTTTTTCACTCTGTCTCGAAAATATTTTTCTATTTATCGTCGATCATTCATTTTAACAATGAAGATCCGTATAACGTTAACGATCGTTACCCCTTGATTGGTTAAGGTTTGTTAATTATCTTGCAGTGTTCGACACGGTTTTTCCTTGCTTTCGATTTTTTCTTTTCTTTTCTTTTCTTCCCTTTTTTTTTCTTTTCTCTTTTTCTGTTTCATTACTTATCCGCTGACATAAATAAAAATCTTCATATCTTATTGTCTTCTCGTCTGATAATAAAATGCCGCAGCACGTTGGCTGGTTTTGTAGGTAGAAAAGGAGGGAAGAGGGGGGGGGATTCGTTAACGATCGTCTCGACGATCGAATCATCGAAGAAGAATTCTTTTTCGGTCAGATCGAAAAGACTTTCGTCACTCTCATCCGACTCTAAAAAAAAATTCGATCCAATTAAGTACTACTCTTGCATGGACGCTCTCGTGGTTAATTAGCTCGACGCGTTCGGTCGAATGATTTAAGATGAAGTCGTGTTAGATGCGAAGAAGATATATATATATATATATATATATATATATATATACATACACAAAGACGACGCGTGATTTTGTATTCGCACGAGATACGCACACCGAGCGAACCACTCACGCAGTGGTAAATACAAACGTACTAGGAGAAGCCAAACGAGTATAAGAGAAGGAGAGCGTGTAACTGCGGAGGGCGAAGGCCTGCGCCTAATTGCGGCCGTATATTAAGTTTAATATCTGCTTCGCTCGCCACACGCGGCCTGCCCGCTCTCGCGAAGTAGACAAGGATATTGAGGAAGTTTGTTCCACCGCGTTGCCACCCTCCCAACCACTCACATTCCATTACTTCTATCTCTGTCTCTCTCTCTTTCTCTCTCTCTCTCTCTCTCTTTCTCTCTCTACTCCTTCTACTCCTTTCTCTTTTTCTCTTTTTCTTTCTCTTTTCAAAGGCCATGCGATTTTTCATACTCGTCGTTCAGATACATTGTTCCTTTCTTTGTAACATCGGATCGTTACCATCTTGCCATTAAGATCCATTTGACTTTATTTGATGTCAATTTGTAAAATCATCTCTTTTTTCGAATGATTCATCGATCTACTAAAAAAAAAGAAAGAAAAAAACAAAAAAAAGAAAAAAACAAAAAAAAGAAAAAAGAGAAAATAATAATAGAAAAAATAATACAGAAACTAAGGGAAAAAAAATGTTTTTTTTCTTCGTCGCGAGAAATAACAGGTAGCAGTGAATTTTATACTAGTATCCTTTTTTGTTTTCCTTTTTTTTTTTTTCCACTGACAGACAGAAAAGACTTAGGGTTGCACGTTCTCCCTCGAGGACACACCCTTGCCGTCTTCGCGTTCCAGTTACTTAGCTACGTACATCGATTTTCTGTGCCACCCTATGCCTGATAAACGGAGTGCCGATAAATCGCTTTCTCGATGGTTAACGTCAGCGTCAGTTCGGCCACCGTGCTCTCATCTCCTTACGAATATACTTCGATCGCTTGACGTCGAAATATCTTTTTGCGATGATTAAATTTCTTCAAGAACTTAAGTTCGATTTGTAATCGCTTTTGATCTTGCTTCCATTTCAACGAGATGGTTGCACAAGCCAAGGATAAATAATGCCTCTCGTTATTTATACAGAATTTATTATAGTTCCTTTATTATCGTTCGGTCAATTTAACCGAATTAGAAAACATATAACGTTTTTAGATCTTACATCTACATACAGCAGACACGCTTCTACTTGTTTTTTTTTTCTTTTTTTTTTTTTCATTTTTTTTTTTGCTTCTTTCTTTTTTTTTTCTGAAGTTGCAGTAACATTACAAATCTTATACATATACTTACGTACTTTCTTAATGTATCAAAGTTTAATGGATTTTACCCCGTGATACGACAGAAGGCAATCTCGATTTATATAAATTAACAGCAGGAAGCGTGCTAATTTTCGATTGGTTAATATTATTATTACATATTCTTGGACTTACATCTCGCAGATAAGTGAGATTCCAAGAAATAAGTTAGCGATATTTTGCGAGTAGTAAAGTTTAGTAAGGATTCGTTGGTGGGAGCAAGAATAAGTGGCAGACAGTGCGAGTGAACTGGACAGTCATTTGTTTCGAGCTCGCAGGAATAGTCGTCGGCTATAGAAGTAAGTAAGTAAGTAAGTAAGTGAGTACTTATGAAAGACAGAGAAAGAGACAGATAGAGATTCTTTGCGAGGATGTAGTATGCGTGTATGCGCATGCACACTTGAAGCCAACAGCGAACCCAAATCGTCTCGTAAATCTAAAGAAGCAATTAAATGTCAACCACGTGCCTGGTACTTGTTTCCATAGCGATTTTGGTTCCTCTCTGTAGGACGAGGAACGTGGTCAAAAACAATAAAGTGATTTTTCAACAACGCGTCCATTGTCATTTCTTGCGAGAGAGATTAAAAACCATATTCGTTCTTGGTCTTTTAAATATTAATTAGACATGTTATTTCTATATAAAGTTTTCATCTCTTTCTCGGTAGTGTATGTATGTATGTATGTATGTATATAATATATCGATCGATAACGATTGGATTTTTAAACAGAAATGACTCTAATCAATGTCATATCGTTCGTACGAAGAAGATGATCGGTACGGTCAAAAGAAAATGTTTATAAACAGAGATTGGCACAACTCGGTGCTCTCTTTATGAGCGTCAAAGTTGGGTGGCTCATTTGATCCAGGATGATCAAGAGGAATGGTATAACACGTTCGGTACCAGGCATTCCAAGTGTTGTGAGCCGTACGTACATATATATATATATATATATATATATATATATACATATACATACATAAGTTATACGTGATGCCACGTAAATATATAATATGCGCAACTTGAGAGCTACCAGACGGCGCTAGCGCGTCAATGACTGCTGTCCATACTTACGTAGGTACGCAAAGAGCTACGTAGCACATAGCCTAGCACCAAACGCGTAATCCTACCTCGCTATAAGGAAGATTTATATGGTTGCGTGCTAGCGCCGCCATAATATATTTTCGTCCTACACGATATATAAAGTAAATATGTATGATCGTATATGAGTATATCTTTACATCTACACAATTTCGGCTACCATTATAACGCAAATGCTGTAATAATTGTTTACTTTTCTTTTCTCCTTCTAATTACCGTATAATTTACGAAATGAACTCATCGAGGAGAGCACTGAGTCAACATACCGGATACTTTCAGAATCTCGAATTTCCATTTGGATTAGTAAATATATATTAATCATCGATCGCTATAACACGCTTATAATACCATAGATTTTATTGCGAATGAAACTTGGCTCGTTAGAGAAAACAAAATATTTTGTATTTATTTAATATCGAGAGAAAGGTAAAGTGTAACCTTGAATAATTCTCATACTCCGTTCGATTCGACGAAAAACAAGTTCTATATAAAATTATTTAACTAAACGTAAACGTTAACATCATTATAGCATTGAGATATCTTATTTAAATTAGTCGAGTAGATTTAATCGCGAATTCTTTAGGATGCCTGTTACAATAATTATTCAGAAATAACATAAAATTATCATTAATAACTTCCGTTCAATAATATCGAAAACATTTTTGTCGTTTCTTTATATAACGCTATTTTTTTGACAAAAGAAATCGATTGAAAGTTAATAATAAATTTTTAATTTATTTCAATTATATAATTTTATTTTCTTATAATTTTTTTTTTGTTTTATTTCTTTCGTTATTATTAATAACAGATTTTCGACGTTACGTGAGGTAATGGACGATACTAGATTCGCACTTAGAATGATAATTAATAGATAATAATTATTATTAAGGAATTTAGGTGTATACATATTATCTTTTAATTGATGCTAACTTTATTAAACCGGACGCGTGTTTCGTGCCGTAGAAGGATGCATGCATGTCGTCATATCGTTAAAAAATAATTATCTACAAAGAAGTAACCGGACTAATAAACAAATGATAAAGCGCTTTAAGATGGGAAATGTAATTTGCCTTACGAACGATAGAATTCTGAACGATACGAGACATCATCGTTATCGTTCGAATATTAATTTCTCTTTCCATCACTACCGATCCCAGTTTGCTGGAATATTTAACAATCGCATTAATTTCACGATAAAAATTGCTCCTCGCTTTTTCAAACAGGAGGTCTACAAAATTTTCTAAATTCAGGGACAAGGCATCCTTTGATTCGTTGCCCTTTTCAATAAAATGTGATCCGGCCTTAGATACCTGGACCAACGGGGATAAGAAAAGTGCGAGGATTAGTCTCATAAATCGTCAATGCGAAACGAATTTCAGAGTTATCGTCGAAAATTTTTCTCTCATATATGCATATATATATATATATATATATATATATATATATATATATATATACCTATATATAAAGAGGGAAAGAGAGTGAGAGAGAGAGAAAGAGAGTGTGAGAGAGAGAGAGAGAAGCTGATATTGATGGGACGAGTAACACGAATACTTTCTCCCACTCCTTATCATACTCAGAAGAAGCATAATAAGAAGAAGAAGAAGAAGAAGAGTGTCCATGGATGACGATGGAGGATGCTGTGTCTTCTTTTCTCCTTCTTTTCTATTTCTTTTCAGCTCTTTCTCTCTCTCTCTCTTTCTCACTTTCTGTCTCTTTCTCTTTCTCTCTCTTTCTGTCCCTCACACACACACACACGCACACACGCACACGTACTCTCAATCGTCTCCATCTTTTTCTTTCCCCGACCAAACTTTGCATTTTTCACCGGCTCGAGATTTTATTCGACCTCTGCGCCACGAAATTAAGCCGTTTTGAGATATTTACGAATGAATATCGGCGAGTCTCCAACGGCGAGAACTCCACGAATGGACAAAGACGGAGAATCTTGTAGGTTCGTGGGTGGAAAGGAGAAGATATTTGGTACACGAAAACTGGACGCCATTTGTCTTCGTCGTTCGCGGAATTACAATATTTATTTGAAGGATTCGACGAATTATGTTGATTGAGATAAATTAATGAAACTTTAAAATGGAAAGAAACAATTTCTTAATGGACGAATAACCTTAAACTTTTTTAAATATCTATTTAAGTAGACGTAAAGAAAGTAACATCCCATAAACCGTTCTAATGGCAACTGACACGAAGAAATGTTAGCTAGCTAATAGGAAAGTTAAAATCGATTTATCCAACGTCGACCCTTAATCGTTCCTATCCTTTGCGATTAAATGAAACAGGTGCACACGCACAGGCATGAATGCAAGCTAGTGTGCGTATGTACGTTTTACCACAAGCGGTTCATCACGTCTCGCTGTAGACTTAAATCCTGATTGGTTGGACAGCTCGTTCTATGCCGCGTAGGGTGTACAGGTACGTTCCCGACCCTAGATATATATATATATACATACATATATATATATGTATATATGTATAGATATATATAGATATATAGGTATATGCATATACGTACGCACAAACGCATATACAATATATATGAGGGTATCCTGTTCGTGTATATATATATATATATATATATATATATATATATATATATATATATATGTATATATAGGGACTAGTAATAAAGGATTCCGACAAGGATGGATGGAGAGAGGAGGAGAGTGGGCTTCATTGTTCCCGGTGGAACCCAAACGCCATCCATAAGGGCGCCTCCCATTATCTGCCGTGTATCTGCCATACACGCCATGCACACACACTACACCCACGAAACACAAGCTTCCTTCGTGTTTTCGAGATGCGTTCGCGCGCACACAGAAGGATCGGATCTCGCCCAGATGCTGGCTATGGCGTTCTCCTCTCTCCTTTATGCGTGTAGGTGTATCCATGTTCGTCGACTGAACGTGTAGTTATTTCTCCGGATGGTGGCTCTAATCTTCCACAAAATTGTAAAGCCGCCAGTGAAATTTATAAGAGTACACCGGATGGGTCAAGAAAGGGAAAGAAAGATAAAGAGAGAGAGAGAGAGAGAGAGAGAAAGAGAGAGAAAGAGAGAAAGAGAGAGAGTAGCGGCGATATTGTTTCTCTAAACGAAAAATATCTTCTCGATTATAGCGGACCGCCGTCGTTGCTGGCACATTGTTGTTTTTTCTTTCCAAGTTTAGCGATTTTTCACGTACGTTCGTTCATGCTTATAAGTATATTCTTCCAATAAGATTTTTAAGTCGCTAACTTTTGAAAATATCCAAGACCCTCGTGCTAATTACGCCAATGTCCCAGAAGAAATTTCGTAAAGTCTTGGGGAGGACTTTTCAAAAATAAAGTACCTCTCGGTATGGCGCACTGCCAGTACTAAAATATATGTAATCTCGTCTCGCGATTCCATCGTGAGGGGGATGATGCTCCTATACCGAATTAAATTTTCATTTTATAATAAAGAACGACATGTAGGTAACGTCACCCTACTTCGAGAACGGTGAAAACCTGAGGCGGCTGTGTTCTGTATTTCCAAAACGGAACTTTGCACCCTTCGAAAAATTCTCCCTTTTCCTTTACAATACAACGGATGGAACGTAAGCTCCCTGTAGAACCTTTAAGAGTCTAATTACGAACCACCTTCGATCCCCTCCTCCTTGACGTCCCTTTTCAACCCTCATATTTTCCATCGTACCAACCACCCCCATCCACCACTCCCACCTACTGCTGCGTCGCCATTACATGCAAATGCCATGGTGTCTCTTTCCGCTAATAAAAGTCGTGCTACTGCAATTTAGAACATCCGACGTGAGGCTATGATGGCGGTGACTATCGCTTCCGTAAAATATCTATCTATTCGTAAAGAAACGTACGTTTTTCTAAATAAAAAGCGCATGATCAAAATGATTATTACTCATTAGTCGCTAACAAGATTTTACATTATTAGAATATCTTATTTAAATGATACGGGGATTTAAGCGAATCGAATGCGCATAGGAATATCGTTATCCATTAATGTACTTATTTTATCGCGCTTCTCGATCGAATATAGAATGTTTCTATTTAACGAGAGAATTGTCAACTTGGATGATTGCTTTAAGTCGATATGGCGGCTCCTTTTGATTGTTGTGAAAATTGCAAGAAGTCGATTATTGAAAGAAATAATTAAACTGGGATAAGATTTTATCCGGTTGAGAGCTTATATTGCTGGGATGTGCCTATCGTCCTAGTGAGAAACATTCGACTCCCGAGATAATGTTTAATCGGAGCACGTTGCGGCTTTACGATATTAGAACATGTTACGCACCCTTTCTCCTTTTAATCTCCCTTCTCTCTTCTTCTCTTTTTCTTTTTTTTTTCCTCTTCCTTTTCGCTCTTTTTTAAGAACGTAACAAGAACGAGTTCAGACGACTCAAGATGTTGCGTCAATGGACACTTACAACATAGAGATGTTTAACCTGCACCATGAAAGTGCCTGAAATGTGTTTATAATGCATCCTTCTTCTTTCCCTTCGTATCTATACACATAGATAGAGGTATATGTAATATATATACATATACATACATACATATACATATATATATATATATATGGTGAACCCTCCGTAAGAATGTACATATTGGTCGAGCCATTACCGCTCCATCAAATCGTGACAACCATGATAGCATCGTCTTATATCGTTGAACAATGTGATTGAGATCTCCATCGACATGCCTTAGGCTATCTGAGAACTTTCCGTGCTCGTTCGCATAACATATTATCCTAAGCGTTTACGCGATACTTAACGTTAGAAACAATAATTGTAAATTGTCAAAATCAATATGATTGATTTTGGATAAGTTATATAAAAAAAAAAAAAGAAAAAAAAAGAAAAAAGAAAGAAAGAAAGAAAGAAAGAAAGATAGAAAAAGGAAAAGGAAAGATATCCCAATAATTTTATCTAATCTTCAAGAAAATTTTCGATAATTCGTTTCCTTCTTTTAGATATTTATAGAGACAATATTTTTTTTAGAGGGACGCTTGAGAAAAAAAAATATAATATCTTTCTTCTTGCTATTCTAATAGTCCAGTAGCCTAGTTTAGACGGTTCATTGTATCGCGTTCTCTCTTCCCTCCTTCCCGCCCTTCCTCAAGACGTTATTTAAGCGCATTCAAGCAATAACGCAAGGTCTTCTAAGTTCATTGCGTCTGATGGCTTATAATATCTCTGTTGAGTTCAAGGCGAGTACAACATGTTTAAAACCTTCGTATCGTATAAATAAACTCCGAAAGAGAGAGAGAAAGAGAGAGAGAAAGAGAGAGAGAGAGAGAGAGAGAGAGATATTACTAACGAAAAATAATCCCTGATAATTTTGCGTTTCTGTGAAACGTGTGTATCACGACGGAGGACTGCTATTTATTTCACGAAGGAAACAGTATATACGAATGAATGTTTTCGTGAGATCATAATCTTATCTTCTGCGGTTGCATATGAAGACACTGATTAATTCCTGCAACTTGATACAGAAAGTTCTTGTACATTTTCGTGTTGTCAAATCCCTCGAAGAAATAATTTATAGTGAAAAAAAAAAAAAAGACAAAAAGAAAAAGAACGAAAACAAAAAAAAAAAGAATAAAAAAATAAAGAGAAAGGAATAAAAAAAAATTAAAGCAATAAAAAATATGACAAAGTTTCGAATACTCAATAATTATTGTTAATAAATCATTTTATTCAAATTTCGATCGAGAAAATTTGTTAAGTAAAATAATCAAATTTATACGTAAATTATATAAGAAGTTTATCAAAAGTTACGATTGAACATTTGAATAAAGTGTCTTGATAATGAGGAAGTAACAAAGTGAATTTGCGTTCGACAATAATTCAGTTATGTGTCATTATCAAATCATCAGGATGCTGAGATTCAAAGACATTTTGTGAAAGCGCGATCTACGCGCGATCATGCAACGACTAGCTGACTACACGGTCCATGGACCAAGAAGAAGGAAGAGTCGTTAAGCAAACACACATATAATAAAAGCAGTAAGATAGAAGAACTCCCACGGGGTCTATCCCCACCTTCGAACGAACCAGCCAGCCAGCCATCCAGCCAGCCAGCCATCCAACCAGCCAGCCATCTAACCAGCCAGCCATCCAACCATCCAGCCAGCCAGCCAGCCAGCCAGCCAAGCAAGCCCTCCGAACTCCGCATCCTCGTTCCTTCATGGCTGCTCCCTTGGATGCAATGCGCTCGGCAGAAGGGAATAGAGCGCACATGCGCTCTCGTTCGCAGGCTCCGGTAACGATTCCACCATCCTCCCGACCCCTTCGTTATGACTTGGCACCCCCCACCAATGTCCTCGATCACCCGGCAACCACCACCACCACCACCACCACCACTACCACCACCACTACTATCGAACATTACCATCGAGGGGTATAGGATCAACTCCGTAGAACGGACTCTAACACGAATAGACTGAGACTCGTCGTACATACATACGTACTTACATACCATCCGAACGTTTCCATGTTTTTCTCCTTCGCGAGACACGAGCCCACGTAGTCTACGTAGAACCTTGCCAGCTATCGTATTTGCTGTGCACAGCTAGAAAATGTGACTCTTTCTTTTTCTTTCTTTGTCTTTGTCTCTCTCTCTCTCTCTCTCTCTCTCTTTACGTATACATACATACATACACACATACATTTCTATGTAAGTATGTATATGTACGTAGCTTTGGATAGAGTGAGAGAAATGAACGAAGCTACCGGTTGGCTATGCACGTAGGTACGTAGAGGTACACTGGAGAAGCAGGCGCAATACCTTCCACTGAAGCCGCGGGCAGTACAAAAGCTGGAAATGGGGCCTTTAGTTTTTATCGAGGGATAAAAGTCGTGATAAGCTGTATCAGGGGTATACCGTGAAACAGCACGGCGACGTACCTGCCCGATATTCAGACCGGATCGCTCGCCAACTATATATATATATATATATATATACATTCCTCGTAATGTTACTCTTTCTCTTTGGCCATCACGGATTTGGTGTAGACATTGGTGATCGTTTTTTTGCCTTCGATTCAAACATTTTTTTGTCCATCGAACAAAAGAGAGACAAAGGAACGAGAATATCGAAGGCTTATCAAATGGATTTATTTGACTTATTACGAAAATATTAGAAATTGTTGAATTCAAAATATATCGGCAATATTCGTTCATTACTTTGAAATAAAAGGAGTAATTGGTGTCGTTCGTTATAAATCGAATTTAATGATAGTATAAATGAGAAAGTAAACTCGAAAGAACAGAAGAGAATAGATAAAGAAGAATAATAGCGTTTCTCTCGAACACAGACCACTCTTTCGACGTCGAAATAATTCGTCGTGCTTGCTCCCTTAAAGCTTCTTCTTCTTCTTCTTTTTCTTCTTTTTCTTCTTCTTCACTATAGACCTCGTATAAGGGTCAATAACTTGTAAAATGGTTCGTTACTTCGATGCAGACTCGTATCGTGCTTTTAGATTTTGCTCAATGGACGTACGTGACCCTTTCGTACTGACTAAAGTTAGCTAGACGATTTCTATTCCATTTATCGTGACTTCTCTCTTCTCTTTCTTTTTTTCGTTTATTTTTTCTTTTACCATAAAGAAACGTAACAATGATTTTGCACAAATAATCGAGAAAAAAGTTTTAACGATGTCGTCTGCCTGACATATTGTTGGAGCATTCGCGATAAACACAATCGTAAAGAATTTGTCGAACAGATTACGTGCTTATCAAGAAGTTAACACCCTTTTCACGATTATGTGAATGCACGTTAAAGGGACAATGCGGGCCGTCGGTAGGTAATTCAGTTTGGAGTTAGAGTTGATGCGGGTTAATTGCAAGACGTCCTTGTAAATTGTCGTAATAAGGGACATAATAATAGGAAAACGTTGAACGTGGCAATGGCAAATACAAGAGAATCTGGCTAAAATCATACGTTAAACGTCATTATCGCGTGGTGGATAAAGACGTCACATTGTATAATACGTAATGTTGACGTAAGCATTGCGAATTACGAGATACGAAATGTAAATATACTTCGAACGCTTCGAAGCCTAGATGAAATCCGATACGTTTTATTCGCAATAAACATATGTACATATGTGAGAATATAACAAATCGTTGGAATGACTAATTAGCGATTTATCCAGACGTGTAAACCTTTGTGTCGTTTCTTCTTTTTTTTCTTCCTTTCTCTTTGTTTTTTTTTCTTTTTTTTTCTTTTTTTTTTATATATATATAGTAAATTCGATCATCTGTTATCCATCTCGTTACTTTCGACGAAACAAAGGAGAAACGATCTATCTGTTCTCAGTCATTGGGAGTCACTTCTATTCCCAGATCTTTAACTATCTTTGAGCGAGTATCCAAGAGCCGTTCCCACCGACGAACGGTTAACGGAGAGTCCGGCAATGAAATCGAAGCTGCGAATAGAAAGGAAAGCTCGGTAAACGTCAAGCGCACACTTTGTTCCGACCAATTCGAAATGCGGCTTGGGCTGCTGAACGAGAACGGACAGAGAGGGAGAAAGAGAAGTGAGGGAAGAGAGGGGAAAGAGAGAGAGACAAAGAGAGTATGAGAAGGATGCAGCTCCCTATTCGGTATTGGCTATCTCAGAGCATAGATTATACAGAAGCCCTCTGGGAGAGCGAACCACCCTACTATCTACCTTCGAACCCTCGTCCTGTACCTCGACCACGATCCGCCCTCGTCTCTCTTCCATTCCCTTTTAACTCTGACCTCTCTCTCTCTCTCTCTCTCTCTCTCTCTCTCTCTCTCGCTCGCTTTCTCTTTACATGCTATGGCTAAAGGTCTATATCGCGCACCGTCAAACCTGCCCGAATTGCTCGTCGTCGTGTTATGCAAACGGCCACATTTGTTACGATAGTGCTCGCCAGGGGGTCGTTCTCCACTACAGTCCCATGCCACAACGTCGTAGAGACATAGAGTAACACAGTCATATAGAGAATAGGAGAAAGAGAGAGAGAGAGAGATAGAGAGAGAGAGAGAAGTTGCGCAAACTGAGCTCCAGTCGAACGTGGCCACGATTCAAAGCTAGTGCCTTCGAGCGAGCAACGCTCGAGGTACCGACCACGTTTTCCTACCCTTTCTGTGCATGGTCAACATCGTTCCGTATGTCAGCAACTACGTTTCTCTAACTGCATTCTTTTGTCCCTTTCTAGGCACTCGCGTAAATTTTATCCTTTCGATCTTCTCCTCGATCGTTCTTCTAACGCAATCCCATCTAACCAACCGCTTCACATGTTAATATACACGTATGTGTTCATTTATGTGAATTAATTCCACGTAATATAAGATGAAGAGATCGTCGAGAAAAGAAATGGGACAAAAGTACGGAACTATTAATTCTATTAATACTTCGCCTGTGATTTTAATGATTTTCAATGAAGCGTGTATAAGTACTTGCTTATGGGTAATAATAATAATAATAATAATAATAATAATAATAATAATAATAATAATAATAATAGTAATAATAATAATGATGATGATGATGATGATGATGATGATGATGATGATGATGATGATGATGATAATGATGAGTAATTGTCTTTTCATTATATTTTCATTTAATCTTATAATGATAGTCGCTGTGTCGTTATCAATATTATAGTAATTCGATCGATTGATTAGAAAGAAAGCAAGGTTACCATTCAAGGCCCGTAAGAGTGTTATTTTTTCAGAGTTACTCGATGAAAGAAACATATGTTCAACTTCAAGAATGAGTCATTTGATTGAGATACTCCTAACGAAGGATTTGTTTGTTTTTCTTTTTCTTGTAGTTCTATGAATGATACGCCGCGAGAAAGTGTAGATAATTATTTTATGAAGGTCGTACTATTACGCGTATCTCGAGCTACGATAAACATTTACTTCATAGTACAGTTAGTTTTATAACATTGACGAGAACGTACGATTCCTCTTAATAATTGTTTTCTATCGGCAATAAAAAATCACAATGTCACTCGTATAATTCATTAAATATTATATACGTACGTAATCGTTGAATAATTAATTGTTAAATAATTAATACGTTGGATGATTCAAGGACGAAAAAAAGAATTATGATATATTATCTCGATCCTTCTTACTTTCGTGAAAATTCGTGAAATCGGTTATCATCGTCAGTCGTCAGGCGTTTCTCGCTATCGCTCTGTGTCCTCCTCGTAAAATTTTATCGAGCGTGTAACCGACACCGCTCGACGCGTCGTATCGTTCGATTTTAACGACCATCCTGCGCGCTCGTTTCCCTTTGAAACGCCGTCGATGAACTTGAAATCCACGAGAGTACGACAGGACGTAGAAAAAGGGGTTCGAGGAAGTCCGTTTTCCCGTTGTTGAGTGAAACGCGTAACGCGTTTTTCTCTTTCTCTTATACATTTACTATTCGATTTGGCGGAGTTTAGTGTAATGAAGAAAACTCCAAAGATTTTCAAGAGATCTAGTCGAAAAATAGTCCAGCTTTAATCCTTTTATCCCAACGGCATAAATGGGAAAGGTTATCAAGATAAAATGTAAAAGAGCATCGTCTTCATTTTGCATCAAGAAAGTTTCCTTCGGAATTCGTCGTTGGACGAACATGGACGTGGTAAAGGAAGAAAGAGAGTAAGTGAGTGAGTGAATGAGAGAGAGAGAGAGAGAGAGAGAGAGAAAGAGAAAAAGTGAAGGAACGCGGAGGGATATGGGTGAGATACTCTCGACTACCCACGACGAACTTCCGCTATGGAGAAAAGGCGATTTTTCTCTTAAACACTACGGTAAACTAAAGTTTCGGCATAGAGATGAAGAGAAGTTTGACGCCAGCAACGACGACCGACCGTAGGAGGACTGCGATATCTGTTGAAAACTCTCTGAAACGAGATGTTTGTTACGGGGAGAGAAACTTTTAGCTAAAAGGGGCCAAAAGCGAGCCGGTAACGGGAATGGTCCAAATCGCCACGAGTAGGAAGAGAGGGTAAATACTCGTTACACGTTTTAGAAATCTACCTTCTTTCTGTACGATTCGACTACTTTTTTTCTTTTTTTTTTTTTTCTACTTCTTCTTTTTGTTTTTCTTCTTTTTCTTCTTCTTCTTCATCTTTTTAACGAACGACCGAAACGAACCGCACGAGGGTTCTATAATTTAAATTTCACGAATCAGATTTAAAAAGGAGAGAGAAAGATTTTTCCTCTTTAATTTGGCTTTCGATAGTAAGTGAGATTAAAAAAAAAAAAAAAAAAAAAAAGGAAAAAAAGAAAAAAAAAGAGAAGAAAAGAAGATTATACCTTAATACGAGTTTTCTTTCGTGATTCGAATAAAAATCTTGAATAAGTTGCAATACAAATAGATAATCGAATAGTAATAGATCGTTTAACAATGTTAAAATGAGTAAACGTGGTCTTTTTTTTCTCTCTCTTTTTTTTTTTTTTTTTTTTTTTTCTTTTTTTAACGATACATATATACGATATAATATAAATCGATTAAAAAGTAACAACCATTAATATAAATTGTTATTACCGCGCGTTGAGGAGATAGAAAGAATTGCAATTAGTATATAAGTTTAGATCAACGATTATAGAATACAAATTCCCATGTGTTTCAGTTCGGTAACTCGTTGAATTATTCACGATCGAAAAAAAATCATTCGATACGTATCTTTGAATAATACGACTAAATACGGTAGCATAGAAAGGAGAGGCGTATTCGACTAATATGTAAGAATTTGTGATTGCAATTCGCACGTGCTTCGTTCTTATTTCAGCGAGCGAGCAATTTCATTTTGCTCGCTTACAACGACGAGTCGATTATTTTAATTGAAATCCGCGATTTCGAACGCCAATATACCTACCTACCTACCTACCTATCGTGGATCGAGCGTAATTTAATGGCGAAGATCTTACGGGCACCGTTCGCCGTGTTTCCGAGAGAAATGGCGAGTCGAGTAAATTAATAGAGCGAAGGTTACATGAACAGGACTTTAGACGCTCGATCGGAGTTAAAGCAATGTGAATGAGAACGAGCAAAAGCCTCCTTATATGGAATTCAGTGCGATGAAATGAAAAAAAGAAAAAAAAAAAAGGAAAAAAAAGGAAAGAAGAACAAACGGAAAGAAAGAGAGAAGTAGAGAGAGAGAGAGAGAGAGAGAGATAAAGAAAGACAAAGAGAGAGAAAACGCCGATTCCGGGATAAAAGTGATGGTATAATTGCGATAAATTATACTATCCGGCAATAATTAGCAGGGTATACTGGCAAACAGATGGGAGGCTTTTAAACGTCCGTGTAAACGTACATTTCGATATTTCAAACCTTTTTGCGATCGTCGAGAACCATCGTATATCTATATACACTTATCTACTATATTCTATGTATTTGCGTATATTATATGTGCGCTTAGCCAAGCTCCCTTGGTAATCAGTTCATTAAGGTTAATGGCTGCCTTTCTAAATTAGAACGCGAACGACCGCAGAGTCTTTGCAAAGATCGCACGTGCTTCCTGCAACTAGAACAAAAGATTAAACCACCAAAGTCTACCTTCTCTGAGAACACTGATAAACATAAAAAAAAAAAAGAAAGAGAGAGAAAAAAAGGGAGCACGTCCATCGAAATACCCTTTCTATCCTATCTGACTACTCTCCCAAAAAAGACTTCGCTCTTTTACGATGAAGCGGTCAAACTTTACGTTTTATCGAAGTACTTTTGCGATACGCTTCGATCGGTTAAGAGCATACCACTACGTCGTCGGTGGTAATTATGAAATTTCTTTTTGTTTAAAAAAAAATGAAAAAAAAAAAAAAAAAAAAAAAAAAACAAAAAAAATTTCCACGATTCCTTTACTCACTTTAACATACTTTTTATCGTATTCTATTCTTTTTCTTTCTTTTTTTTTTTTTTTTTACGTACTTTTAAAACGACGACAAAATCGTGCCACGTCGTTAAGCCAACCATTTATGTTGTTTTTCTACTACATCGTCGCGTTAAAATATATCAAGAGATATAGTATGAATTTATCATTGTGTGGCGATAAAAAGAAAGAAAAAAAAAGGAAAAGAAAAAGGAAAAAGAAAAAAAGAAAAAGAAAAAATAACGACAAAAAAAAAGATAAAGGAAGAAAGAAAGAAAAAAAAAATATAAAATAGAAGTAAAAAGAAAAAAGAAAAAAGAAAAAATAAAAAAAAAAAAAAAAAAAAGGAAAGAGAAAGAATCGGAGCCAGGAGCCATGCGTTTTGTTTATACGGCAATGAAACGATACGACGGCATTAATAGAAATTTACGAGGATATCGGAAAATCTGGCACGTCGTAAAAACTCAAACGATTACTTCCGATGAATGACGACGTTTTTCTCGTTCTCTCTCTCTTTCTCTCTCTTTCTCTCTCTCTCTCTCTCTCTCTCTCTCTCTCTTTCTCTATCTCTTTCTCTATCTCTTTCTCTATCTCTTGTCTTTTTATTAATTTCATACGTTTTGATATAGACTGCTTTCGAGTTGTAACATTGTCTGTAAACGCAGACGCATCAAGACGAATTTATTTGAATATACGGTGAAATATTTTTTTTTTTTTTTTTCAAGGAATCTACTAATCATTTATGACTTAAAGATAAGCTAAACGTTACGAGCATGATGCAAAACGTACTTGAGAAATTATATATTTAAAGTATAACGACATGAGAATCGTTAAAACAATTATATGAGTAATAGTTCTATTTGCGTTTTTATAGCATAATGATATCGCAAAAAAAGTTGTTCTTCGAAAAATTGTCGTCTCATGGAATCGAACGAGGAATTCGTATAAGAAAAAAAAAAAAGTTTTCCATGTTATATGGTAATATTCGCTTATTTATAATATTTGTAATACTTCTTTTTTTTTTTTTCCATTGACATTAATAATATGATAATTATTCTGGGAATGATCATAAAATAAATATAACAGTGCGAATTCCTTTTTTAAAAATCGATCGAGCCTATCGAGCAAAAATGTATTTTTTTCTTTTCCTTTTTGTCTTTTATTTTCTTTTTTTTTTTTTTTTTTGATTTTCGTCAGAGATACGGCAAAAGAAGCCTTTACTTTCACTTTGTGTTAGAGCAGTAAAAAAAAAGTATCGGTGATTTACACACACCAATCGGTCGATCCTTGTCGATCAGGTAAACTTTACTTTCTACTATTTGGAATTGCCCATGACGAGAATCGTGACAAAAAGGGTATTGGTGAAAGTTCGGTAAAAAAAAAATAGCTATCCCTTAAAAAAATCAAGATTTTTCCCGTGAAGGGGTGCGTAGCTTTTTACTTCGCTGTTGGCATCGAAATGACGGAGAGAGAAGGAAAAAAAGAAAGAAAGAAAGAAAGAAAGAAAAAAGGAAGAGAGAGAGAGAGAGAGAGAGAAAAAAAAATGAAAGTATTTGAAAAAAGAAAGAAAAAAAAAAAAAGAAAGTTTTGTAGTTTCATCGAAGCATCTTGCTATTAGAGTTCGCCCATTAGAGTTCTAAACCATTGTTAAAAGTGAGAAAGGGATGAAAGTGAAAATGAAATTTCGTCGAGATATAATAATTATAGGAAATGAAAATGTAATAATAAAATTGTGATGTATCCGAAGGTAATACGAGGAGGAGAACTTTTTAAGTGGATGAACGAGTCCCAAGCGTCATTTTGTAATTTTATCGACGAAACTCCGAGTTGCAGTTGCACGTGTAGTTGCACCATTCCTACGAATGCTCTATACAAATGTCCAAGATATGTCTTTCTTGACCGTTTGCATACATGCATATTATCGTTATGCAGGTAAAGAACATTGGTTGCATACTTATGCGAACATCTCGCTAAAACTTTTTCGAGGATTCTATCGTCGCGAACGGTACGTGCCTCGAAGTGAAACGATTCCTTGTTGGAATTACCATGACCCTGAGAAACATATTGATATGATGACATCTGAGTTTCGCATTAGCTCGTGTTAAATGTTAAATATGTATTATTAAATATATGAATGAAACAGCAATACGTTTCTTTACCTTTCGTGTAATAATTTACAAATCAAGATAAACGTGTTCGAACATAACTATGTATATTTTTAAAGATACACATATTACCATAGATAAAGATTAAAAAAATATTGAGTGCATTTTGAAAGAAAAAAAAAAAAAAAAAAAAAGGGGAAAAGAAAAAAAAAATAATTAATGGCGAATTTTAATTTAAATCTCATTGTTTCAAACATTTGTCATGTCACGATTTTGTCGTATCACGTACAAAAAAAAAAAATAAAAAAAATAAAAAAAATCGATCCTTAATATGACAGTAAGAAATTGTTATAGAGTTTTGTATCCGTCGGCAAGTATAGGAAAGAGTTCAAAGTGAAATAGGTAGCGCTCCCTTAAATTCGCACTTACGTCCATTAATATCGCATTTCGGGAATTACAAGAGCCCCGGTTCTCCTCGTATTGGAGCACAAATGCGAAGCGATAAAATGTATAGAGGATCTGCGATCGGTTGGGCACGTGATTCTCAACGATAGCAGATGCTTCCTACGTAAAAGGAAGGTACGAGATTCAGGAGCCCGGTTTAAGGTAGAAAAGATAAAAGTAAGGCGGCCTTTCGAGGAGGTGCAGGAAAGTGTAAACGTACGGTGACGTTTAGAATCGACCGGTCGTCCTGGGGATTTGACTGGTATGATGCTTTCGGCACGCGACAAAACGGGGTACGCGCTGCGCCGTATGACCATAAAATAAACGTTTGGGGTGGCGCAGGCGGAGGCCAAAGCTAGCAGCGCATAAACACTTATATAACGGCAATTAAACTGCTTTTAAGGCCCATAAAACTGCAGTTTCAATAATCTCTGTGACAACACGATTCTCTCTCTCTCTCTCTCTCTCTCTCTCTCTCTCTCTCTCTCACTCTCTATCTTTTTCTCTGTCTCTCTTTCTGACCTGCCTCTTCTTCCCTACATCTCTTCGTGTCTCTTCACGAACCCGTTCGCTACTTTTTGGTCACATCTCGTCTATCCTTTTCTCACCCTCCATCATCTTCTCGTTCTTTTAGATACTCAACGATTTTCTTTCGTAAGTTAGATCAAGCTCGTCCTTTCTCTCTTTCTCTTTCTCTCTCTCTCTCTCTCTCTCTCTCTTTCTCTTTCTCTCTTGAGAGAAACGATAAAAAAACGAAAACAAAGAAAAAAAAAAGAAAAAAAAAAAAAAAAAAAAAAAAAAAAAAAGAAGAAGAAAGAAAATAGAAAGAAAAAAAATAGGAAAAAGGGAGAATTCTTGCGAGGAACCGAGAAAGAAGGCGTCGACGGTCGAAACGATTGTAAAACTCGCTTTCATGAGTTCAGGATTGTGTCGTACTTTTTACCCCGAGAGGGTAGAACCCGGGGGTTGCTGGTCACGGGGTAGTAACGGATATCACGCGATAGTAACGGAACGCGTATACGTCTAGTTGGATTTCGGTGTGTACAGAGGAGGTTAGCGCGAGATAATGTATAATTTATAATCAGGCCGAAGCTGCGTCGTTCTACGAGCTGAATCCTCCGCCCCGAGAGCCGGCAACCCCTCATTAGCATTCGATGATGGCTGCCGCGTCCTGCAGCGTCGGTATTATCCCATTTCATCGTCCCTGCTTGTTCCTCCCCTACCTGGACCTCTTCTCCACCTTTCCCATCCTCCACCATCACCCCTTCTCTCTCTCTCTCTCTCTCTCTCTCTTTTCCTCCTCCATAGTCACTTTTAGCGCCGTCGCTTCGACTTCGTTTCTCCCTCTTTCTTTCTATTTCTTTCGCTCTCTCTCTCTCTCTCTCTCTCTCTATCTCTATCTCTCTCTTTCCCTCTCTCTCTTTCTCTCCCTCTCTCTCTCTCTCTCTCTCTCTCTCTCTCTTTCTCTCACTCTTTTTCTGCATCCAGAAGCCATCGAATATTCCCTCAAAAAGTATGACACCTATCGCAATTTCGTTCCAAGTACGCTTCGTGGGACGAATTCCAGATAGATGGACCATCTTTCTCGGTTCGTACGTGCGCAGAACGAAACTTTTTCTTGGTTATAACTTGCCATCAATGATACTCCAATTTCTCAGGGACCGGTTAGAAAATTGTTTCCTTATTATAGATCGATATGACCGATCGATAATTAAACGCTACGGATATATATGAAATTTTCTAAATACATAATATATTGTATAGTTTTGTTAGATACATCTTCGTTAATATTTTTCTTATTTATCATTTACATTTAAATTTAAATTTAGTTGAAAGGTAATTGAATGATTAATTATTATTAATCGGTCGACGGAAGGAGGAATGAATTGAAGCATTTTAAAAGTGGCAAACCTTAAAAATTCTCAAGAGTCTGTAATGTAATAATCGTTGTAATTCGATTACGTTCTTTCAACGACTATAAAGAAGTCAGATTGTAGAGTTTTCGCATTGCGGCTTCGTTGTAACGACTAACGAAGATCGGGTTCGCTCCATAAAAGTGTAAAGGATGATAGGTAATGATTTTATGAGCACGATCTACGCCCACTCCTCGTCACGCCGTCATCATTTCCCTCTTCTTCTTTCTTTCCTCTCTTTAACAGTCTACTCGACCCTAAGCTTGGCTCGAGTAATATAAATGCATCGTTGAAAGCTAGTGAAACGGACTCATGAGATTTCCACTTTACAATTTTTTCACTCTTCTTTCATAAACGTTTTATGTAGATAGGTAACATCTAGAATAGACTTCTTTTCTCAAGAATAATAAATAATTCTCGATGATCCGGAACGATTCTTTTTTTAATTTTCAACGAATCGCATGTGTGTATCTAATTTTATTAATTGTGATAAAAATTTATAACATCAACCATCTAATATATTACAATAATAATAGTTTACATTTCATTATTAAAGAAATAATGATAACCTAATCTTTGAGAAAGGAAAGAAATTGCGAATTCAACAGAGCGTATATATCCAACTTACGTACGTACACACGTATTCATACATACATACATACATACATACATATATACATATATAGATACGTGCATATATAACTCGGTCGGTGTTAGCTTTGGTGATCTTGTAAATATTATCGAGCACGAGAGAAAAATATCGGTTAAGCCTTTCTCGTCCGACAGGAACGATAGGCTTGACCATGGCTTCAGAATCCGGGTGTACGAGGTCCGTTTGAAATTATTAACCGGCAAGCGTAAACAAACCGAGATAATAAAATAAAAAGTGTTTGAAGTTTTAATTTTATCTAATCGCTATTTACTACGCCATTGTACAGCCGTAAGTGGCTCTATAAAAGATAGGCGCCGGATTATTCGCCAGCAACATTATCACGGTGACGACAGGTGTAGTTGGCCGTATACATGTCCTTCTTGCATGCGCAAGTATCATAAATGAATAGGATACAACTTCGCGCGTGCGGCCGGTAGTACGACTCACGTGAACGTTCCCAAACCATGACCTTGCTCTTGACGCGTTCAAAAGATCCCACGTATATTACATAGTGGCTACGTAGGCGTACCTTTTCGTTTCTCAAAAGATTAGACGTTTCAAATCTAAGTTGCTAAATATTCAATCACTTATTATATCTTTCCTATCGTTGATCCTCTACTATTCGGATTAATAACAAAACAATATGTTATAAAGAATTTTACAAGAACGGCATAATCGTAATATAATCGTACCATTGACAAGTTATTTTTCTTTTTCTTTTTCTTCTTTTTTTTTTTTTTTTCTTTTTTTATTTTCTCTCTAACAATAATAAATACCTATTGTATCAGTAACATTCATCGTAGAACTTTGCACTCGAAAAAAGGGAGAAAAAAAGAATGGTTTGTAATCTAAGTTTCGAAAGAAACTATAAGAAGAGGCAGGGGGAGGTGGGGGAGGGGGACAAACCTCCCTGTGAATAGAAATCGGCGAAGAAAAATATGGTTACCATATGTAGCTGTATGAGGGCGACCTACGCAAGGAAGAAACACGAATCCTTTTATACGCGACTCCTCGTAAGGTTTCCCCCCTAATAACGATATCGTTTGAGAACCCTTTTGTCGCGTATTTCCGACGTATGTATATACATATACATATACATATACATATATATATATATATATGTATATGTGTATATATAGATATACGTATATGCACGTAAGGTAAGATATGTAAGTATTTACGTACTTAGATATATGTGTAGGTACGTAAGTACTATGTATTACTTTATTGAAACCCGGTAGCTTTTGCGAATATATTTTTAGCGGAATCTCCTCGGTCGTATAACGTACTACGTTATGATTCTAATTAACGAGAGAAATGCGGAATAAATATGAGCGATCTTACGATAAAAAGAGTTTTACTCACCGCATACGACTCTGTCAAAGGGGCTCATCCAATCTGCAAAACAAGAAAAATGTCATTATAGAGACGTACTCGAGGGTCATGAGCGTCCGCTGATTAAAAGACTCGACGTCCTTGTAAATTATATTACGATATTTTCATCGGGCGACAACGTTCCCAAGACAGTCTGCGAATGCATGACGTCTTCGAGTAAGAAAGAGAAAGAAAAAGAGAAAGAGAAACGAAGCTAAACCAAGTCAAGGTTTCTTTCTTTGTAAAAAAAAAAAAAAAAAAATAAAAAAATAAAAAGATAAAAAAAAAAAAAATAAAAAAGAGAGAGAGAGAGAGAGAGAGAGAGAGAGAGAGAGAGAGTGATTTTACGTTCGTCGAACTTTTTAGCGGATGCTCGCGTTTGCAAGATACGAACTTAAGTAGATATATACAACGTTGAGAGTTAAGAGACTTAAGCCGACAGAGAGACGCAAAGCGAAAGAGAAAGACGAATAAAGAGAAAGAGAGAGAGAGAGAGAGAGAGAGAGGGATGGAGAGAGGGATGAAGAGAGGGAGAAAGGGAGGGAGGGAGAAGCGAGCAAGAAGGGGGTCCGACGTTTCATGCGTTTCGCTGCTCCAACAAGATGCAATTAGAAAGTTAGGAAACTCTTAGCAGTGAGACGCACAAAGCTCGCAATAATTTCAACCGGCGGGGAGGATTAAAGGAAGGATCGGCACCGCTAAAGCACATCTCTCGTAATCCTTTTTGTCTCCCGATTCAATTTAAGCCGCGCCGGATTACGCCCCCGGCGACGACATTTTTTTCCGCATCGTTCTTTCCCTTGTTGTTTCTATTTCTCATTCTGCATTCTATTATCCGATGAAATTAATAATTCAACAAGTTTTTTTCTTTATTTACATCGTCGAATCATCGATCTTCAATGATCGGTCGATCTAATTTAATCAGATCTTTTAGTAATGTTTTTATTTTAATTGATATAAGTATTTATATAAGTATTTGAATTGATAAGATTAACGTTTTATAATAGATAACGAGAAAGTATTGATTACTGCCAATTGAAAAATGAAAATGTATCGTTTGATTTAATCACGTGAATATTTAAATTAGAAAAACTATTGATCGCAAAATAGTTAATAAATGTGAAATATATACTGCGTGTTTATTTTATTCATGTAAAACTATTAAAAAAAAGGAATATTAATTTATTAACATTATATTGTCATCAACGTGTCGTTATTTTATTATTACTAAGTCTATATTCTGCAATCTAATAATCATCAGTTTAGTCAACGATCATTAATCGTTTGTCATGAAATGAATGATTGAACGTATATATTTAATGATCGAAAAAACAAAAGCTAAGAGGTTAGCATTAAATCGTTATATTATTATAAGACAGCGATAGGAAACAGGCTTAAATAATTTACATATCCGATGATTACGTCTTAATCGAGGCACCTACTTATGTTTAATGATATCCCGTTTTAATTGCTCGAAATTACGTTACGAAATTACCATTAGTCTCTTTACAAATACAAGTATGGAAATAATTCGATATACCTGAAGGATGCATAATTTTTAAATAATTAATAAAAAATTACAAATATTTACGACTTTGTGAACCCAAAGTTATATTTATCGCAATTGAGAATCTATGTTTATAAATTTAACGAATTCTCTAGGCAAAAATATTTTTAATGAATATTTAACAAAATAATGCCATAACATTCGATCTCAGGATCGATCGAATTACATGAAAGAATATTTCAATAATTTCGTAGGTATGTCGGTGCAAATAAATTTTTTTCCGTAAAGTTCTCGAATACTTTTACTAAACATGTTTATCGCTTTAAGAGAATATTCGAAGAACGACGATAGATATAAAAAATAAAAAACAGAGTATTTCTTCGTTCGCGAATTCACTTAAATGTGCACGCTCGAATAACATTAGCGACGAGAGAAACACGACGATAAGACGACATCGATACTTTGTTTTGGGTTAATAAATTAACAAGGAAGAATCGTCGAAGGTAGTACACGGACAATGCATTATGTACGACACGAAAGAGTTTCGCGTTAAACAATGGAAATTATTACTTCGTCGTGAGGTGGAATTTACGATGTTTAATTGCGAAGAAACAAAGAGATAAAAGTGTAGCGAGACGAAGCCAGTTTTGAAATGTAAAACATCGTAAGGTTGGCTAATGATTGATCTCATTGAATATTGATCGACGACTTTATAGATGTATGGATACATTTAAAAATGAATTTGGTAAGATTAGAAAGAAGCATGATAGAAAAAGATAGAAGTGAATGGTTTTGTATAATCGGTACTCACCTGTAATGGACATCCAAGGGTAGCGAGGAATGTCCGAAATACCAGGTTGACCAGTGGTAGGCTGCTGGCAGGAGGTAAGAGGATCGACGACGGCCGAGGCCGCGGCGGCCTGATGATAGAACTGTGCCGCCGCGGCCATAGATGCGGAAGCGGCCGATACGGCGGAGGAAGCCGAGGCGGAAGAGACGAGGCTACCAGGGGTAGCACCGTTTTGATGATGATGGCCGAGGGTATAGTTGACCATAGGGTCGGCCGAAGTTGGTGCGACATTTCCAGCAAGGCTGGCGGTGTATCGGCAAGATTTGTCACCGGCTGTCGCGGCGTCGACGGCCGCTGCCGCGGCAAGGGCAGCGCTGGAGGCTGCGGCCGCGCTCGAACCGAATCCAGGAACCATGCTGGAGGTCGCACCGAACGCGGCCGCCGCGACCGCTTGTTGTTGCTGATGATGATGATGCGCGGCCGCAGCCGAAACGTAAGGATACATGCTTGATGCGGTGCGGGCCGCCGGCGAGGTCGAGGCCGAACTACCCGAGTGTTGAGGGCTTGAGCCCGTCGGACTCGGCGAATTGTGCTGCTGTGCGTAATTTACTGCCGCGGCCGCGACCGCAGCCGCGGATAGGCTTGATTCTAAGCTCGCAGCCGCGCTCGCCGGACTGCTCGCAGCGGTACAGGCCTGTATCGTACCGGGATTCGTACTCGTGAACAGTTGTTGGTGATGGAACTGCTGATGATACTTTGGTAGCATACTATCGATTATGAATTTCGAACTCATATCGCCTGGCCGATGAGCGATCGAGTCCTATCGCCGCGATCCCTCCTCATCCGGCGTCGGCCCTCGCTCGGACGTCCTCCGTGCCGACGTCCTCAGCGCCGGCAACCGCGTGCCGTCCTCCACGCCGGCGGATCCCTCGTCATCGCTGTTTGCTCTTTCTTCTTTCTCTTCCTCTTCTTATTCCCGTTGCTTTATCTCTGTTGTTTTTCCTCTATCTATTTCTATTCCTCTATCACTCTTTAATTCTATCGACTATAATTATTATATTCTTTCTCTTCCTCCTCCTCCTCCCTCCAATACTATCCTTCACATCTATCTACCGTCACTTAGACAACAAGCTCAACACATTTCTTCTTTCTCTTGTCACAACTATCAGACGTGATAATAAAAAACCGCGAATAGACGCACGCGCGCGCGCACGCGAGCGAGCGAGCGAGCGAGCGAGCTAACGCCGATCACGACTATTGCGAACCGATCATCTCACCGGCGATCGATCTCCGAGATATTCACGGACTCATTTGCGCGCGCGTTCACTCTTCTCGTTCACGAAATTGTTGAGAGGCCCGATGACGAGCGCGACGATGACGATGACGACGACGATGACGACGACGACGACGACGACGACGACGACGACGACGACGATGACGACGACGACGACGACGACGACGACGACGACGACGACGACGACGACGACGACGGCGACGGCGACAGCGACAGCGACGGCGACAGCGACGGCGACGGCAGCGACGGCAGCGACGACGGCAGCCAGCAGCCGATGGAACGGCGCACCACTGCGAGGAGAGAGAGAAGAGAAGAGCCGTGGCCCCTCTGTCAGGTGTTAGAAGCCGTTTCTTGCGTACTTCTCGGATAGTCGACGAATCCTTTATGGGCCATGCATGAAGGTACTATAGCCCCCTATCCCGAACGCCGCGTACTACAACCCACGGCCAGCTAAATGTAACCCCTTACAATAATGGCGCCGCTTGTCTCTCCGCGTTCTGCCCCCCTCTCTTCGACGGCCGAGCGTGGAGCGCCGGCTGCCGGGGGCACCAGCTGGTAAACACTGCCGGCCAATCGACGCGCGCTCTTTACCGAGCCCCGCCAATCCGGCGCAGGCTAGGCGCGCCAAGATGAATGGCTCTTTCTCTCTCTCTCTCTCTCTCTGTTTCTCTCTCTCTCTTTCTCTCTTTCTCTTTCTCCTTCTATCACGTTTTCTCTTTCTCACTTGCTCGCCTCGCTCCCGTCGCAAGGTTCGCCTCTCTCCGATCTTCGCTCTGCCTTCTTATTTGTGTGTGTTTCTTCGTCTATCTCCTCATGTGGGTGTACGTGATTATCTGTACACGCGTACGCTCGTATGTGTGTACATTGAAAGAGAGAGAGAGAGAGAGAGAGAGAGAGAGAGAGAGAGAGAGCTTATACCTCGTACGAACCGCTCAGCCGACGGTCCGCTCCTTTCGACGGGCGACTACTCTGCGAGACGCTCGTTGCCTCTCTCTCTCTCTCTCTCTCTCTCTATTTTCTTTCTCTCTATCTCTCTCTTTCTCTCACTCTCTTTCTCTCTCTATGTGTTTGTCTCTTTGATCGTCTTTCTTGCTTTTCTACGCTGCGAAGCGTAATCGCGAATCGTCGGTGTAGTAACTCCATCATTTCTTCCTCTCCGTATTGAGAAATCGTTCGTTTTCTGCATCCTATCTATCTATCTATATATATATATATATGTGTGTGTGTGTGTGTATATATATATATATGTATATATATATATCTCGACTACTTTCAACTCGTTGAAACTCTTCGTTACTTCGTGATAATAGACGGTCAAATGTATCTCTTGTGAAAATAATCGGTGTGCGTTTTGATTAATTCTATCGGCTGTTTTCGCCGACGGAGAATCAAACGCTATAGTATTATATCGAATCTCCGTAAAGGATAACTATTTATCTATTCTATATTCTTACGTGAAAGTTTAGGCACATCTAGGTATTTTGAATGTTATACGAGGAAAAGAGGATAGAATGAGGCAATGGAGAGGAAAAGGGCGTAAGGAAATAGAGAGAGAGAGAGAGAGAGAGAAAGAGAGAGGAAAGAGGGGAGAAGGGTTTTGCTTCGAAGGGTAAAAAGACGTAAGGGCGGGAAAAAGTCTTAGCCGGTTTCGATGTTCCTTACGATGGACAGCCCATTTTGCACACCCCATTTTCTAGATAAACTTGAAATATCGAGACTCTTAGCCTACCGGCCGATAGAGACGGCAAGCAATTCTCTCTCTTTCGACGGCGTGGATCCGTCGAGACAGATTATCATAAAAATCGTTAAATCGTCGACTTAGCGATGCTTTATCGTTGGTATTCACGATACCCTATACAATCTCTGGTCCCTTAGTAACGCGATCGTTACATCGAAAAATATGTAGATAGATTTTAGGTACTTACTTAACGTTGCTAGTCGGAACTCGATCTATCTGTATCTGAAACAAATTAACATACGTTAGTAATTCAAATCTGTTTCTAATCAATCTCGAAGGAGAAAAAAAAAATTATTTAACTCTACGATTAAATATACGATAAATGTCAAGGTAAAACTAATAATATCATTATTCTTTCTTTTAACGATCGAAATAAAAATACAATATTTATATGGATTTTCAGGAGTTATGATCTATTAATCGATTCAATTAACATTAGATCATTGACAAGAGATAGACATTATTGTTTATTAGTTATGGATAAATCATATGTTTTAACATATATTTTCATGAATCTTTTATAATAAGATTACGTGTTATAAATTATAGATACTTTTTATTGATAAATATAGAAATATAAGAATTGTTTCTTATCCAAAGGAAAAAGTAATTTGATTTTAATTTTTGATATTCTAATGAAAGCTTTAGCCGGGCCAAAAAAAAAAAACGACGTTAGATAGTGAGAAAAGGCGTGGTCTTCAGGTACCATAGAAATAAGAAAGAGAGAAAGAGAGAGAGAAGGGGAAGAAGAGGTAACTTCCCAAATATGAAATAGGCATCTTTGTGTCTCTACCTACCTAATCTATGAAGACGAATGTCTCGACTTCTTTGACTTTTCTAAGCACCGCGGGAAATTTTCCTCTCCCTTTGAGATACCGCTCATGTTTCGTATAACATTCGGTGTCGGACGTCAAGTAAAAAAGGAAGAAATGCATGCTCTCCATTGTTGTCGCATCACCAATGTAAAAAATCACGACGAAGGACATCTAATTTATGATAATAGATGATTCTCCCTCAACACGAACAAAAAGATCTAATCTAATCTGTCGTTCTTTCCTTCATCTCATCCTTTATTTATATGTGTACGTTTAAAATTTGTTCGCCATACTTTTCGAAAAAGATGAAATCTTTGTCTTCTATTTTAATTTACATGAAAAGATTTCGATCGATCACGTTGCCCATTAAAAAAAATAATCGTATATATTTCGTAACGATTTTATCGTTCCTCCTTTAATAGATTTTATATGTTAAACAATCTATCGACAGATATTTTGTATAAAAGATAATCGTTCAAAAATATTCACGAGGTAAACCCCCATTTATAATTCAAGGATACGATTTTACTCTAACTTTTATTTACGATTTGAGTTTCATCGTGAACGAGTTCAGGGTATAGAATTATGAAGACCATAAATAGCGTTTCCCTTTTCTCCATATCGTAGTACCCCTATGATACATGAATTTCAAGGACATCTGTTATCCGATGTCGATCGAAAAGAGAACATAAGGAATTTCGAATATTTTCCAAACTATCGTGAATTTTTTTTCCTTACTTTTTTCTTTTCTCTTTTTTTTTCTTTTTTTTTTTTTCTTTTTTTGTTATTATTCTTTTTCTTTTTTGCAATTCTTTAATTATTATTGAAACAACACAACAAATCGAGTTTCATCGGAGCCAGTTATTTGCTATAATGGTAATTATATATTTTGTACGATGCACCAAGAGGAAACGCCATAGCTACGTAAGTATGTAATAGATGACGTACGATGCCCTAAGGAGATCTTATTGATGGCGCTTATCGCCACCCATGTCGATCGTCGATGAACTCGAGCTCTCTCTCCAACCTTCCTACACGAAGTGACAGTTTTGGGATCGATAGATCATTCGAACGTACCTTTGCTAATTCCACGCACGCTTTCCTATCTCCTCACGTAGGCGCGTGGTGTAGCGACGTCAAGATGGATAGATCACGGGTACGCAATGCGTAATGACTCGAGAGATTTTTCGAAATAAAATATTTCTTATGCCAGGTAGAGGAAACGATACTTTTATTAATTATTCCCGTGTGTCCGTCGGATAGATGTCTTAATAAAGATTCGTAAAGAAAAAAAAAAAAAAAAAAAAAAAGAAAAAAAAAGAAGAAAGAAAGAAAGAAACAGAAAGGAAAAAAGAAACGATATTCATATTTCGTTCTATTCGAAAGATAGAAGGAACATATATATATATATATATTTTTTTTTTATCTGTGATATCTAAATTGCTCGTTAAAACGAACAAAGTCGTATAATTATTAATTATCGAAAAATTTTTTAAGAGAATATAATTATTATATTGAGATAACGTAGATATATAGAGAAAAAAAAAGAAAAAAAGTTAAAAGATATTTTGTTCGTTCGTAACGATGAAAAAGTAGGCGCGGGTAAATGTGATTATCGTGGTAAGTTTAACGATGGGGAACTTTTAAAAAAAAATTTTGCAAAAGCCATATCCGTGATTCACGAGCAGCTGCTAAGATGAGGACGGTATTCATACGAGAAACGTAATCGCTCGGGAGGCACCAGGGCCAAGAATTTTCGTGCTCACGATTCTCGAAAACTGGTTCGCGCCATACCAACGGACCAGTTTAATTATATCAACTCGTTCGCTCGTGGATCAGAGTCCATGTTCCAGTTACGCGAAAGCTCTTTTCCTCTTTACTACTACCACAGAAGAAGGGACGTGAGAGAGACCGTAGAGACTCCTAACAGCGACACAACGCGACGGGGTGTAAATCGGCTGTCGTGTTGTACTTCTCGAGACGTTAAGATGAAGAGAGATGGAAAGTATTCTCGTTCGCGTTCTCTAAGGAAGATGCGGCCCAGATAAAAAACATGCCACGGTCCAGCGACCGAGTCAGCTTTGGAACAACACCAACAACTTGGGAACTCTTCGATACGTTTCCTGGAGAGAGATATTTTCGTCCCTGCTCGTGATTCTTCGAGAGGAGAGAATGAAAAGAGAAGAGAAGAGAAGAGAAGAGAAGAGAAGAAAGAAAGAAAGAAAAAAAAAAAAGAAAAAAAAAGAAAGAGACGGAGAAATATAAAGAAAAGAAACGAAAGAAAGGAAGAAAAAATACGAACAAGAAAGAAGAGGCCAGAGGGCAAAGAAGGATATTGGGCGGTGGTCCGATCCACGCAAGGACTCCTCGTTTTTCGTTTACTTTGTTTCTCTGGCCTGAGCCCGAAGAAGGGAGGCACCCCAGAAATTCGTAAGAGACACCTGCCGCGCCATCTTCGAACGGATCACTGAAATTCGCGAATTCCCTTTTATTTCCTCGCCGACGTCCTTCCATTCGACTAATCTCATTCTAATAATACCACTTTTTACCTGTTTTACTTTTCCTTTTTTTTCTTTCCTTTTCTTTTTCTTGTTTCTTTTTTCTTTTTTTTTAATACGTGACGCATAACAATTATTTACGCGATAAAATGTAATGTTCTATTTCGACGTTGCTAATAATATCACCAATCTGCTTTTATTACACGCTAAGTGAAATAACTTATTTTGTATGATTGTATGATATATAATGCATTAAGTCAGGTTTTCATGATTACTATATGATGTCATTTCGTTTTCTTTTATTGACTTTAAACACGATTTTTCGTTTTTCTTTTTTTTTTTTTTTTTTGTTTTATCTAATCACACATCGTACATAATTTGCCAAGGGAAAATTCCGCGTGAATCGATGAAATCCAACGAATCGATTATAGGGAGGAAAAAGAAAAATATAATTTAAATAAGCATTTATTATTGTATATATCGTCTATAGTATAAGGTCAAAGTTCGCGAACCTCGATCTATGTTACCTACAGAGTTCGTTTTCCAAGGATGTCATCCTTTACCTTGCGAGAAATTTGCGGGTAAGTGTTTTAATCGTAGAAAGTTATATTTAATAAATTTCTTTTACAATGTCGTCGTCGTACGATTTATTATCCCGTTATTGATATCGAGAAAAAAAAGAAAGAGGAAAAAGAAAAAAAAAAAAAAGAAAGAAAGAAAGAGGAAAAAGAAGAAGAAAAAACCAAAAGTGATTTAGTATGGAAATTAATATTTTAATTTCAAAATGTAAAATCTTTCGATGAATGATAATAATTATTATTTGGATAATAAGGAAATGGCTAAAGAAAGTTGTTAAATTTTCTAAATGTACGAACATCGATACATGTAATGATAAATGGCGAAGATTGTATGTCGCAAAACGTCGACGAGACACAGTTAATATATAATCCCATCGCGTTAGGTTCTGTCTATATTTTCTTGACTAAAGTTACGTGCAAAAAGAACCATAAAGAGTACATAGAAAATAATTTTGTCGTCAAGTCGTTGTAACTAATATATATATATGTATATATATATATATATGTGTATATATATATATATATATATATATATATATATATATATATATAAACTGATAAACACAACATCCAGGACTATGCATAATTTTTATCCGTGGATGATCAATGAAATTACAAATTATTAATATTAATAGAAAATATAATTGTTATAATGTTAGTAGTAACGATTATACAAAGTATCGTAATTACGTCTATCGCACACATATCTAGAGAAAGAGAAAAAGAGAGAAAGAGAGAAGGAGAGAGAGAAAGAGAGAGAGGGCAAATATATTTTGTATACAATCATGTTTCACGATAGAGACAATACCATGATCACATAATCGTCATAACCACAAATTCTCAAAAGTAAGATCGCCAAGAAGGAAGGTACGTCGAACATAAATGGTTATTAAGTCGTTGTTAAAGTTATTGCCAATGAAAGCTTTTCCTAAAGTAATAAACATTATAAGCGATAGTTCGTCTCGGCACTTCTGCCCGACGTAGAAAGGTATCGTTGGTTCTTCTAATTAACTCGCTCCATGGTCGCGTCCACATTTCTAAGTCATAGCGAACGTGAGAAACATAACGAAAGGAACAAACATATCTAGAAATGTATGTAATTAAAATGCAATTAATACGGTGAATCTATACGGTGAATTTAAACAATATTAATTATTAACCGTTCGAATAATTAAATATTTTCGAATGGCCAAAGATTTTCTGGAGGATTCGATGAAATTAATTTGAAATTCAACGATCGTATGATTTTGACAAAAATCATACAAATAAAGCGAAACAAAATTTGCCCTCGAATACAATGAGAGAGTGCGCTGCAAGCGTTAAGAGCGCGAAACACGTGACATTGGCGAGTCGGTCATATGACAGCCATCGGGAGTGACGTTAGTGACGTAATGACGTAGAGGAAGGTCCGGAGACGGGACATGCAGTTGAGCGTGCAAAAGTGACGGTCCCGCGAATGAAGCGGGACCCACTTGAACGACTTCGTACGCGGGAGGAAGAAGTGAAAGAAAGAGAAAGAGAAAGAGAAAGAGAAAGAGAAAGAGAGAATACAGAGTGAGCGGACTTGTGATTCGATGCGTTTTACTGCTGCTTTACGGCGGTTTATTGCGCCATCAAAACATAAAATGCCCGGCCTGGAAGCGTGCACACGCGTGGGTACACCCCCACTTTACTTTTACCACCAACTGCCGGTTAAATCGGCCAACATTCTCCGATTCCTTGCCCTATAGAACGTCCTTCTTTTATTCTTTGAACTACCCCTTCCCTCCATCCTCTTGCTACCCCACCTCACCCCTAACCATTCCCATCTTTATTTTACTCATCCTTTTGTTATCTTCGATTTCATTCAAGCTCGGACATTTATTACAAATTTCACGGATTAATTGCTTGTTTCTTCTCTCTCTCTCTCTCTCTTATCAGTTCTTTCGTTTTTTTCTTTCTTTTTTTTTTTTCATTTAAAAGCCGTAAATCGTGGGTATAAACTTCGAGAAGATACGAGGCTGGTTATCCTTACCAAGTCGGACGAAGTTAGTTGCACGAATTGATTCGGTAATGGTGGAACTAGGTGGGGGAGAAAATCGAAGGGTTGCTTTTAGGTGGAAATCAATAATCCCTTTGCCGATGATAGCCACTTGCTCGTACTTAAACTGTGGATCATGATAAGTTAGTCATATTTTTCTTTTTTTTTTTTTTTTGTTTTTGATATTCACACTATGTATTTTATTTTATGATTGAAAATGTCGATAATAGAGCCCAACGATTATGAAATTTTGTTTAGACGGACATCTTTTTTGTACTTATTCTATCGTATTATTATTATTCAATGCATTAAATTCATTCGAACTTTTTATTCGGTTCATAACTATTACTTGAATATGAAATGTATAAAAATCGTTCAGATTTGGTGCATGTCATATTTGTGATGAAAAATAGAACGATATGGGATATTTGCGAAAATTTTCCGAAAGATTTGTGAAAATTGGCGTGATAACGGTGGCGTCATCTAGCGAAGGGTGGCGTAACTTTTCGATATTCTCGGAAGCTCTAGATGCAACAACCCAAAGGAGCAACCCCTCTGCAGAACCGACCGGTTAAAACGGTAGTCAATTGGCAGAGGTTCCCTTACCCTTACCCCCGTACCCCGTAGATTTCGGTGAAAATCCAGGGAATACCTTCGGAGATACTTAGTTCTTCGAAATCTCGCCAGGGCGATCAAGATTTTGATTTGATTTAAGTCATGCGATCATTCGTGAAATACAAATTATATAGATAATATCTAATTAGATCGTTGATTATGAGTTAGGAAGAATCATCATAAGTTAAATGAATTTCACAGGTGATTAATTAATGCACTTCTATTTACGTTTATATACCATGAGTACGTTGTTTTAATTATGTATAGGTGTAAGGAGATGATAATTAACATTGAAATTTTCTTTTTCATATTTATACGTTTTTTCACCTTTAAAATGCATCGACTTCTAACAAGTAGCACTGACTATTCTCCATGGGTATAAATATAACCGATCATCGTTTTCGCATCCGTATGAGAACACTTATTGTTGGTAGTAAATGTCAAAAAGCCATAAAGGTGTCCGCTTCTCCGCGAGCGTTCCTATAAGAGCAACGACGTTTTTAATTTTGTCTATTATCGTTAAACGATTCCTATACCCCGCGTTACGTACTTATGTATGTATGTATATATATATATATATATATACATATACATATATATATATATATATATATCGCGATATGTTCTTACATATATATACACGTTTCTGTTCTGGGCTAGACCGTTAATCAAAAAGAAGAAGTAACGCAAGGAACGAATGTTTATGTTGCATTGAATCAATTTAATTGCTTGTAAAGTGCCTCAGTCCAAAATGAAATTTGCTTATAGCGTAGATTTACGAGTAACAAAACTATCCTTTGAAGAGGGAAGGAGGGGGGAGGGCGTCGACGGGGGCGGCAACAACGATCTGTGCTAGGTGAATCTAAAATTGAAGAAAAAGAAAGAAGAAAAAAAGAAAAGAAATGAAAAAAGAAGAAAAGAAAAGAAAAGAAAGAAGAAAGAAAACCACGATCTTAAAAATCCGAAAGTACTTTGAACGCTCTATTAATTTTTTTTCTTTTTTTTTTTTTTTTTTTTTTTTTTAGAAACAGTTCATACATTGCACTCAAAGTTATATTTGATATAATAAGCACGTATCTATATTATATCGTAAAGATTAAAGTTTATGCCAAATACGTTTACGTGTATAAAATTATCTCAAGAAAATATTTATATTTCGTAAATAATAATAGCTAATAATTGTCAATAAGTCTAACGATGTAATAAAAGATGGATAATAGATTATAGAAAGAAATTGTTTTTCTTTTTTTGTTTGTTTGTTAGATTATGCATATTTATGAGAACTATACCGAGTTTAAGTATAAAATTACACGCACACACACACATATATATATATATATATATATATATACATTCGCTACATACGAAAGATCCTTCGAGATAAATACTATGGTTTATCGCTTTGGTCTTGTGAGAGGAACGTATCGTTGAATATACAGGGAATACATGTAACGAAACTCTTCTCTCTTTGAGAGAAACACAAACGCCGCTCGGGACATCTCGTGACGTTCAGCTAAAACGCGTGCCTTGCGGTCCATGCTCGCTCAACAATGCAGAAACTATTCCGACGGTAGCCGGCTTCCGTGGACGGCTCGACGTCACGGAACGACGAGGACGACGAGCGGCATAAAACTTTAATTACTTAATAAAAGTGCTTACGAGTCAGTGTCTCGCCATCGATAAAAGAAAGAAAGAAAAAAAGAAAGAAAGAAAGAAGGAAGGAAAAGGACAAAAAAGAATATATACATATATATATATATATATATATGTATACATATAGCCGCTTGAAAATCAGAATCCATTGCTCGTTGGAGTTTGGTCTAGCGAAATGGAAGCTTGGTAGTGCCATGAAAAAAAAAAAAAAAAGAAAAAAAAATGGATGGAGAATTTGAAAAGAAAATTATTAAAAGAAAAGAAAAGGATAGAAAAAGCAAAGGCCCGCGATACCGTCCTCAGAAAAAAAAAAAGGAAGAAAGAAAAAATCAATTAGGTCGAACATATATTATTTAGGTGTTTACGAGGAACGATTGGATTTCTTTTCTTTTTTTTTTTTTTTCTTTTCCCTTCCCTCCTCCTCATCCACCTCCTCGTCATCCTCCCTCCCCGTCTCCTACAAAATAATAACCATTATACAGAGACTACAAGCATTACATTGATAAAGATGAAAATTATTATAGAAGCCGCCACTTGGGAATAATTTATTTATGTTAAAATGTCTGGATTTTCTTGTTCTTTAGAAATGACGACGCGCTTGATTTTGTAAAAGGCGAAAGAGAAGAAGAGGGGAAAAGGAAAGAAGAAGAAGAAGATGAGATAGAAAAAAAAAAAAAATCGTTACGCCAAAAAAGACTTAGAGAATGTATGTTCGAACGTTTCTCTTAATTCCTCATATTAAATTAAGGACCATTCGTAGGAGATACACGTGAAACTTTTTGTCGATCGGTTTTTGATAAAGCTATTACTTCCTCGAGAACGTTTCTCTCGTCGACTATTCGTGACGGTATAAGTACTTACTTACGGTTGACGGTTTAATAAAACCAAAATTATGCCACTCATAAAAGTAATCTACTTATGCAAACGTTCCTATGCGTTTACGTACTAATTAGCACATCTTTATTACAGTCCGTTTCTTCGATAATGACCTCCGGAACTCTTTGTTTCCTTTTTTCCTTTTCTTTTCCATTATTCGTTTTAGCATAGCATATTTTAGCACTATCTGTCCTATTGTATCTTATTTAGCATGCTTATTAATATTCAAGATACATGATTAGTGAATTAGTGGATAAGTTATCATATAAGTTAACGTAGAAATATTTTTTTCTCTTTTATGTTGACATTTCATCATCATTCCTCCTTACGAGTTTACGATTCCTCCTTGATTAATAAGAAAACTTGTTAAATATAATTTCATAAACGTAATCCTATTGAAGAAAAGCGTTAAACGAAGTAGAGAAATATCACGATAATTGTTAGATGTTAATAATTTCGACTTGAATATTTTTCCTTTTTTCTTTCTTTTTCTCTTTTATTTCCTCTTTTTTTTTTTTTTCTTTTTTCCTTTCCTTTATCGTTTCATCGACACACGCCTCGAATTCAAGTAACGATTTAACGAGAGATTAAAAGATAGCCTTACGAACTCAATTATCTCCGTTAAGAATAGTTACGACATGGGCCAACAATAGTTACTTCGCCAGGGTGACATAAGGTAAAGTGGAGAGCAGTTGGTTAGATCCATAGAAGGGTTGCTAGCGGTTGGCCTTGGAGGGTCGTTTGCACCGTCTCCGATCGCTTGCCGTCTCGAGTTCTTCGAGGAATGCACGAATCTTGTTGGCTAGGCCATGTTATTCTCTTTCTGTATTCGTTCTAACTCTCTCTCTCTCTCTCTCTCTCTCACTCTCTTTTTTTCATTATTTGCATTCTTATTTATTTAGATTCTACATTTTTCCCTATAATTATATTTCATTATATTGATAAGAGAAATATAAATTTGTCTAAGGTATTATTCGTAATCTTTCTGAAGATTACGAATTATAAACATGATGTATTTGTCGATTTGAGAAAAAAAATTGTTTATGCTCGCGATTATTATATTGTTTTCTTTTTTTTTTTTTTTCGTTTTTTACATTCAATCGTATTAAGAAATTTCTTCGTAAAGGATTTGGAAAAAAAGAAAAAAGAAAAACTCAAAAATTATTTAAAATGAATTCGAAATACACATTAGGAAAGTTTACTTTGAACGATAGGAGAAAATTTGAATGATCGGAAATAATCGAGCACCCAGTATGAAAGTCTCCGAAAAGGAAGATGGAACGTGGTGTCTAGTCGCCGACAACTCGTCTCAGCTACATCCTGCCACCATCGCCGTTTCGATTTCATGTCGAATGCAAGCCGCTATTATCGTGACGTGATAGGAATGCTCGCGGAAGTCCCAGAAATCGTGGTGTGCGTTCTCATAAGAAAGGAATGTCAATAGAGAAGGATATACGACGTAAGAAGGATATAGAATAGAAAACGAGTTACGTCGAACGTGTTAAAAGTATGGTACTAAGAAGCATAACGCTCAATATCACTATATTTTCATATAACTAATACGTTTGATAGTCCTCTTTCAAACGTATTTCCATTTTAATTGTTTGTTAATAGCTTTGGTATTATTCTCTGGTATGAATCATTTTAAACGAAGTATTCACAACTTTACGCGGTTATAACATTACATTTCTTGCTACGTTACGTTATGTTACGATATAGTACGAGAACACGGTCATAAAATATCGATCGATCATTGTCACTATGCATTAAAAAATGTGTTACCTTAAGATGGAGTTTACAATATATCATTAATATCCGTCAAACGAAATAATTATTCTAGTTACGTATGTATTGTATAGAAAATTGTTATTTACATTATACAATGATTACCATTGCGTTATTCGTATTTAAAAATATTCGATTGTATGTCTTCATATAGTACTTACGTACTTACTTACTTACTTATATTGTATATTTAAATAAATAAGAAAAAAAAAAAAGAAAGAAAGGAAAAAAAAAGAACGTATGTAAAGAAGACACAGAAAAGAAAAAAAGAAAATGAAAAACGAGTGTTTGAGATATCCAATCACCATCGAGATTCAACATGGACATTCTTGTAGCTAGGTCACCGGCTAGAGATAGACAAAGTTGTAAGTTTCGAGTTAGCTAGTAACCGTCCCGTTCTTCCTCGTAAAACTAAATTAAAATTATGCAAAGAGCTAAGATGTTAGTAGTTAAAGGAAGGACGGAAATAACGTATTATAATTTTCTTTATAATCGGGCAGAGTTGTTAAAATTTTTATTACACTTACATATTTTCATTTATATTGTTAAATGAATGCTCAACGTTGGGTGGTTTGAACGAGAATGGACCAAATCTCTCTCTCTCTCTCTCTCTCTTTCTTTTTCTTTATCGCAGGATTCAATTGATAACAGAACGGCTATTACATACGATCGACCAAGTTCAAGGCGAATCGCTGCCTTTTCATTTTCCTTACGATATAACGTTGAAGCACATCGAAGTTTTACCGGGTTCGTGCGTTATGACACGCCCCAACGCTTCCATTCGCTTATATTACTTTCCGTCCAATGATTCGTTCGTTCATTCATTCATTCATTCATTCATTCATTCATTCATTCATTCATTCATTCATTTTTTGATCTCTGTCTCTGTCTCTCTTTCTCTCTGTCCCTCTCTCTCTCTCTTTCTATATATATATATATATATATATCGCTGACTTTTCATTGAAATGACATAACGTTACTAATTTCATGATAATAATTCATTAAGATTATTAAATTAAATTATAATGTATATTATGTAATGTTTATACGACAATTTAATATATTCATTAATATTCAATCAATATTTCAATCATATTTCAATCAAAATATTCAAAATATTGATCGATTGTCAAAGTTCATTAGACCAATGTATACGATGATAAAATTACTATTACTATTTTTATTATTGCATAATAGAGTTAGATTAAACATAAGATTAATATAATTGACAATTGTGAGAATTCTCGTGTCGGGATTAAATATCGTAGTGAATAAATAATATAATGTTTATTCGATTTTCTATGGTTCAAAGGCATATCGTGTACGTGGGTAATAAAATAATAGTAAGAGTGAAAGATATGAGAAGGATCGATAAGGTTGAGAACCTCTGTAGAATTTACGATGTCGCTCAAAAGGATGATCGCTCTCGATTCTATGGCCTTGCGTCATAAAACGACAATGACGTGTACTCTGTCTTTCTATCTGTCTATCTGTCTCTCTCTCTCTCTCCCTCTCTCTCTCTCTCTTTCACTCTCCCTCTCTCTTTTCTTCTTTAGCTTAGTAAGGAAAGCTTTTCGCGACGAGGACGATGGAGGCTATATCGATGAACAATGGATCTCGCATAGACATTTGAACGAGCCACATGTGGTTACGCACGCACATGGCCATAGTTGAAACAAAGAAAGAACGTAAAAAAAAGAAAAAAAGAACAAAAAAGAAAATCAAAAAAAAAAAAAAAATTAAAAAAAAGAGGCGTGGACAACGAAAACAATCGAGTGTAAAACATACTGGCAAGGTCGTACTTCATTCACGAGTCCTCGAACGTAGGTAGAGAAGAGATATCTTCGAACTCTGACAACGTGGTATCTCGCGCCATTTCGAATTCCGATCGTCTTTATACCTATGCGTAAGTCGAATCGATAATCTAACGCAATTCACAATTCCTTCCTATACCTAGGTGATATTTTTTTTTCTTTTTTTCTTTCTTTCTTTTTCTTTCTTTTTTTTATTTCATTCTCTACTACAACCTATACATTCGTTAGGAGCATCGAAACAATCACCCTCGTAAACTCAATGGGTTTATGCACTTTGTGAGACATATAAAACATGTGAAAATATATAAAAGCAAAATAATTAAAGTTTCAGATAAATAAATATTTAAGCAACGTGACGAACGTGGACATAGTGAATCTATCGATAAGAAAAAAAATTATTATATTCTCGATATAGATATCCATCTATCTATCTGATATACAGATAGATTTCGTTGTCGATCAAATCGTTAGAGATAAATTTAATAGATCTATCGTAATTTTAACGATGTAATAAGATTTTTTTTATTGCTAGAAGGGAGTCAAGATTATAAAACTGAATTTCGATGAGTAAACTACTATTATAGATATGAAGTTAAAAGGGGAGATTAAGAAAGATCGTGTATATGGTAAGATATTTCAAATGATTCGATTTCATCGGTGAAAATAGAACGATGTGGGCTGTTAATTCTAAGTACGATAATGTAATCTAAATTTAATAGTCAAGTTAACTAACTACTTATTCTCGTAATCTTGTTTAATCTTTCGTGTGAGTTTCTTAATCGAGACAACGATAAATAAGGAAAGATATAAAATCCAAGCTCAATTATCATTGGAATATCACAAATGCATTTATTCGATTAGTAAAAGAAAAGAAATCTGAAGATTTTTATATTAAATACTCATGCGCCAATAGCGCGCGAACGCCTGCGTACCTTATCTTCCAACGCGATTCTATCCTACATACGTACCTTTGAGAAACTTATCTCTTTTTATACGAAGGTTTATTATTAAATTTATTATAAACCCCTCTCGAGTCGAACTATGTATTACCTTAACTACAATCTCTTTCATCGACTCGGAAAAGACGATGCACGTCTACGAGACGATTCCTGATAAACTTTCAATTTAGTCGTGTTTAAGTATAACGTGTTTCGAAAGATCGTCCATTGTCTTGTTTTCTTTGAAATGAAAAAAAAAAAAAAAAGAAAAAGAAAAAAAGAAAAAAAAAAAAAAAGAAAAACCTAGTTACAAGATACTCTTTTTATATCGTAAATAAGTTACTTTCGCGTACGTACCTACATATTATACAAATTGCAAGAGCAAATTGTGAGACTTAGAATTTCAAGTTTCATAATTTCACTATGATTTAAGAGGAAAAAAAAATCGAAGTTTTGAAATCGAAGAAAATTCCTTGTCTTTCTTTTTTTCTTTCTTTTTTCTTTCTTTCTTTTTTCATTCTTTCCTTTCACCCTTGTCCACATTCTCGAGAAAATATTGAGATGGAAAAAATTCCAGGGTTCAAATGTCGGGGTTACATAATTGAAAAAAAAGCATTTCTATTCTTGAAATCGAACGTTACTTTTTAATCTCTGTCGGTAATAAAATAGTACACTCTGGGCCGACTGAAAGTGCATGACAAAGAGGGAAGGAGAAAGAAAGGAAGAAAGAAAGAAAGAAAGAATGAAAAAAAGAAAGAAAAGAGAGAGAGAGAGAGAGAGAGAGAGAGAGAGAGAGAGGAAGAAAGAAAAATAAAAAAAAGGGAATAGAAAAGAGATAGAAAAGGAAATATATGATAATGTCGGTGGGTCGACGGCGTTTCTAGAAAGGGGGTTGTTGAAGATAGGGGTAGGAGATCGGTCGCTGGGGGTTGGGCGTGGTGGGCAGAGCTCCCTCTTTCCCCTTCCAACACGGCGACCCTTTCAACGGCGACGCCGCTCTAAGCCGAGGACGCCGTCGTCGTCGGCGTCGATGGTCGATACTCGAGCCGCGTGGCTAGCGAGCGTCGCGGAAGAGCGTCGCGACGCCAGAATTCCGCGCCTGTCATGGCCGCCCTCCGGTAGCCTCCGTGTGCGTGCTTGCCCTCTCTCTCTCTTTCTCTCTCTCTCTTTCTCTCTCTCTCTCTCTCTCTCTCTTTCCCTCTCGGTTTTTCTTTCTCTCTCTTTCTGTCTCTTACTCTCTCTATCTTTCTCTTTCACTCTTTCATTCTTTCTCTCTCTCTCTCTCTCTTTCTATTTATTTGGCCGATGCAGCAGCCTCAGCCATCGTCGAAGACTCATCAATAATCACATTTTACACAGACGCGGTGAGTACTCAATTAATGTTGCTTTTAATTCACCTCTTTTTTTTTCTCTCGGCTTGCACTCTTTTCTTTTTTTTTTTTTATTTTCTCTCTCTCTCTCTCTCTCTCTCTCTCTCTCTCTCTCTCTGTCTCTATCTCTCCTGTGCGCGTGCGATTTTATTCTTCTCCGTCTCTTATGTTTTTATTTATTCATCTGTTTCTTTTTTTATACCTGTTTGTACTTACTTTTCGTTTGAAAGAATGCGAGAAGTTCGAGTTCGTTTGATTTTTTTTGTTTACTCAAAAAGTGTCTCTCTCTCTCTCTCTCTCTCTCTCTCTTTTTTCTTTCTTTTTCTTCGTTCGTCAAGCGAGGAATTTAGTCGACTTCTGTTTAACTCACTTTCTCGTCTCTCAACGAATACGAACGTCATGTTCGTTTCTTTTCTTTTCTTTTCTTTTTTTTTCTTTCTTCGTGTCGCATGAAATATTTTTAAAATTCGCTCAAGAGTTACGGAACGAACGATTCTACGTAAGTAGAGGAATGTTTGCGTATTTCTTAAGGAGAGATAGACAGTTCGTTAAAAGCATTGCTGATTGTTATTTGGGATAAAAATTTTTCGATCGATTTAGAATAATTTAGATCTTTATTTATATTTATTCAAAGAGTAATTGAAAAATCGTATGATGCTCTATGACTTTGATAAAATTAAATTTGAATTATTTTCTTCTAAAATGAGTAACGTTCTAATATTTACATATGTATACATACATACATACATATATATATATATAATCATAATTTATCCTTAAACGCTAATGGAATTCGTTTCTACGTTTACCTTACGTTTGCATAGATTTTCTTAAAGTAACATTCGTTCTTAATGAACATTGAAAAGGATGCAGCTGATTTGAGAAGCAGAGAAACGCAATAAAATGCAGTAAGAGGTGATAGTAGGATATCAATTGACTCCGGTGAACGGCCCTTCGTCTTTTATAGGCTAAGAGCCATTGCCATGAGAAACACATCATTTACCATGGCAATAAACGCGTGCGTCTTAAATGATCCGACATTGAGCATCACGTAGGCCATTCAACAACGAGATAACGATTACGAATACGCGACGGCATATATGTGTATTCAATCGCTTAGCTTTTATCGATTATTTCACGTATCTCGAAAAACCAAGAAGAATATATAAAATCTATTTTAAAAATAAATAAATAAATGTGCATAACTTTTCTTTACAAATTTATAATCGTACGAGTGAACATTTATCAACTGGGAAACGGGGGAGTGGGCGGGGGAGCGGGGGAGAGAAATATGAAAAAATAAAAGAAACATAAAAATATGAACACTCGGAATCTCTGTCTAAGAAGAGATAAAAAGAAAATACTTGGATACAAACACGTAGAAAAAAGTCAAAGCAGACAAGACATTTCGTCGCGATCATTTTAAAGGAATGGAGAGAGAGAGAGAGAGAGAGAGAGAGAGAGAGAGAGAGAGAGAGAGAGAGAGAGAGAACATTTTGGTTGCACGGCTTTCTATCTGTTCGCGTATAAATTTAATCTATAGGCATACTGACAAGTGCCAGAGAATAAGAGAAAGAGAGATAGTCCGAGAAAACGATTCGACGGAAATCTCAGAAGGATTCGACGTGACCGAGAAAAGACACATGACGAACCAAAGCGTCGAAGTACGACGAGTCGAAGGAGAGAAGGAAAGCAGAAGGAGGAGTCAAGTTGTTTATTTGATGGTGCCATAAAAGGCCTCTTTATGTTTATCTCCCATTTAAAACGCTCGCATAAAACCACCAACTGCACACACAAACCATCAACCGAACATAAATCATTCCGCAAAACGGAGATCGTTCGAGTCACCTCCGTTTAAACTAAGTAGATATAGGTATGTGTGTTGTACGAAAAATTTGAGAAACCACGCCGTTTACCGTTCAGTTTCGAACAAACGAAAGCCCGTCCGACACATCTCGATTCTCGTAATAATACCATCGAAGAAATCCAACTTATGTTGGATATTCTCTCGATGAATAAGAAACGACGATAGCACGAAATTATTTTTCCTTCGCTATTACTTCGTCATTATAGAAATTTTCCATTTCCTATTCTTTCTTATTTATCTTGTTTTCTTTTTTTTTCTATTTCTTTTCCCTTCTTCTTTCTTTTTATTTCTTTCTTTTTTTTCTTTTTTTTTTTTTTTTTTTATGAGAGAACAATTTTGTCCCATGACTCGTAGCGACGGCCACTGGACGCTCTCCGCTCTTAAATATCCTTCCAATTTTGATGGGACGTATCGATGCACCAGAATGAAAGTGTATTTTATTTTTTTATTTTTTTATTTTTATTTTTTTTTTGATAATATTTAATGAATGCAATGGATGTTAAAAAACTTTCGATATATCTGTGTGGATTTTATCATTTAAAAAAGAATTGATAATTATTATAATTAAAGAATTTTGATTTATCTCCGGAGTCAAGAAATTTGTAATATAAATTTATAGTATAAAAAGTAAGAATGATTATAGATACCTTTTTTGTCACCGCACAAATTCGAGTATCAAACTTGGCTCGCGTTTTTCTTTTTAATCTTCCTTTCTTTTCCATTTTTATGTTTCTTTTTTCTATGGGATATATCGAGTCAGAAAAAAAAAACAATTATCACAACGACGTCGAGCAAATAGAAGCGAGTCAGTCGCTTCCTTTCGCTACGCCCGCTTCTACGTAAACTGAATCTTAGACATCGTTCTACCCCCTTCTTTCCTTTTCTTTTTTTTTTTCTTTTTTTTACCTTTCGTCAGGTAAAAAGTTAAAGGATATAGCGATTTGGAGAAGGTGCAGTTAGCCTTGTCATATTAGGGACAACCCTTACCGGGTTGACCCTGAGTGAACTTTTTAGGAATACCATAAAACCTTTATTACTCTTATCTAGAAGCGTATTAAAGTTCTTCAAGGTCAACCACTTGTTCTTGGTTAAAAAAAAAAGAAAAAAAGAGAAAAGAAAAAGATCGACCTAACTTTGAACGTTCTTTCGTCGTATCTCAGTGAATAGAAATTTATGATAATTCGATTAGGAAGTAAACGAGAAATTTGAATTTTCACGAGATTAGAAACAACAGGGACGATCGATATTGTCATGATATTGTATCGAGTAAGTTGTAATAAGATTTACAAAGTTATATTATTAAATTTTGTAAAGGTCCAAAGAATTTTGGAAAATTTGAAGAAAATTCCACTGTTCTAGTAATTAAAGGTTGAATTAAGATAGCTACTATAGTTAATCTTTGGAATGAGCAAGGCAAACTGGTAGAACTCATAGAAAAGTTTTCGTATCGGCATTAAAGAAGACGGGTGGTCGGTTCACTGGGAAACTCAGCGCAAATTTTGGAAACGGTATAAAGTTAAGGTGGGCCTCCATGGAAACGGTGGGTCTTCTTGGGCAACGTCAATATTATAACTTGTTTTAAAGAGTTTAAAAGAGTTCGAAGTAGCTTGCTGTGAAATATTAATATTTCTATCTTCCTACATCGATAATCACGAACGCTTTCTGTAAACATTGCCGATATATGATTATCTATTTTCTTTTGAAAGAAAATAATGAGAGAGAGAGAGAAAGAGAGAAAGAGAGAGAGAGAGAGAGAGAGAGAGAGAGATTAAATTGAAGATAACGATGAACGAAAGATAACATCCGACGGAAAACTCATATCGAGGATGATAACAACGTTTTCGTTATAAAAGTTTTTTTTTCTTTTCTACTGTAGATATATATCTATTTTTTTGTTAAAAAGTATTACACCTACTCGAACTTTTTCATTTACTTTCGTCTCATTAATTGGTTGAAAATTCCTTCGGTGGGATCGATTTTTCAAAATATAATTTAACGCTTTAAGGTCCGGAGAATGAAATTTCTAATCGAGAACTTTCAAGTCCAATAACGTTTTACGATATTCCAAAAGCCATAAAGGGGATACGGGATAACTCGCTATATCTATCCACAATATGGCATGAACTTGTAGATGGAAATTCGACGAACGCAACAAGATGGAACTATCGAACGACGAGAAAGAGAGACGAACAAAGAGAGAGAAAGAGAGAGAAAGAGAGAGAAAGAGAGTGAGAGAGAGAGAGAGAGAGAGAATGAGATAAAGATAGAGACAGAGAGATAAAGAGACAGAGTTAACAAAATTGCCTCGACTATGATTCTTTTTAGAGTTACATCTAAGAATGTCAAACCTTCGAGGAGAGATGGTTATCCGTCCGCGATTTTCCGAAAAAAAAAAAAGAGAAAAAAGAAAGAAAGCAAGTAAGCAAGGAAAAAACGCTCGGTATGTCCAAGGTCGCGGTTTATGAGGCAAGACGAAGGAAAAGAAATAAAAAAAAAAAAAAAAAAAAAAAAAGAAAGAAAAAAAAAAGAAGAAATAAAAGAAAGGATTGTATCGCGTTCTTTCGAACTACGAGAAGGAAAAGCATCAAGGTCGTTGCATTTGAGCGGAGCTCAAAAAAAAAATAAATAAAAGGGACAAAAAAATAATAATAATAAAAAAAAAAAAAAGGAACAGAAAAAACAGAAAAAAGAAAGAAAAAAAAATAAGAAATAAAAGAAGAAAAAAGAAAGACAGTCGGGACACCACCGTGGTTAATGGGCAACCCTTCCTTCCGCATACAACGATTCACCTCGATGGATCCTTTCGAAGCAGTTAACTGCTTGTCCCTGTATTCAAGATCATGCGACATCCCTTTTTTCTTCGTCTCGTTCAGGTAGCGATGAACGAAAAGGAGAGGTTGAAGGAGTAAAATGACAAAAAAAAAAAAAAAAAAAAAGAAGAACGAAAAAAAGGAGTGAGAGAGGAATGAAAAGGAAAAAAAAGAGGAAGGAAAAAAAACGAAGACATTGAGATCGTGAGATGGGTGGAAGGGAGGAAGGGATGAAGGAAGGAAGGAAGGAAGGAAGGAAGGAAGGAAGGAAGGAAGGAAGGAAGGAAGGAAGGAGAAAGATAAAAAGAAAGAAAAGGAGAGAACATCTAGCTAGAAGTTTTTATGGCTCGGGCGCAAGCCGCGTTGCGTCGTAACTGCCGAAATGACAGAAGCCTCCGCGTGGGTTGTCCTTGGCTCGTCGTAAAGGGGTAATCAGCCCTCCTCGAGAGCCGGACCTTGACTCTAATGTTCCCCCATAGTTCGTTCGTTCGCTCACTCGCTCGCTCGTTCGTTCATTCGTTCGTTCGCTCGTTCGTCTCCGTCTTATTTCCACACGCTCGCATCGGTGTGTCTTCGTTACTCTCAGACGACGACATGACAAGCTTTTCTGTCTCTCTCTCTCTCTTTCTCGCTCTATCTTTATTTCTCTCTCTCTCTCTCTCTCTCTCTCTCTCTATCTCTCTCTTTCTCTCTCTCTCATTCGGTGTGCGTTTGTGTGTGTATGCCCTGTCGCCGCGCTTCTGTCATTCCATCTCCGAAGTTTGTCTACGTAGCACGTCATGGATCAACGCAGAATCGAAAGTTAAATTTCGCGCCGCGAACGTACACGAAAACCTGTGTGTGTGTGTGTGTATGTGTATGTGTATGTGTATGTGTATGTGTGTGTGTAAGTATGTGTGCGTGTGCGTATGTATGCGTGTGTATATATACATATATACGTGCGTGTGCGTGTACATACGTGTGCGTGCGTATGTATCGCGCATCATCGTCTTCTTTCTCGCGAGTTCGCGAATAAGTGCCATCGATGTGTTCTCTGTTCGACTCGAGACTTCGAGAACCAATGAGAGAAAGAGAGAGAGAGAGAGAGAGAGAGAGAGAGGGAGAGAGATAAATAGAGAGAAAAAAAAAGGATAGACACTTTTCGATAAAATAAAAAGAGCGAGAAAATCGAAGGTTGGTGCGCGAGTAGCCATAATTCTTATCGTGTTTAGAAAGGTGCACGAGCGTACGTGGCGAGTGCGTTAGTGGGAAAGAGAAAAAGAGAGATAGATAGAAAGAACGAGAGAGAGAGAGAGAGAGAGAGAGAGAGAGAGAGAGAGAAAGAAAGAAAGAAGAACGTTCAACACTCAAAGGAGGGACACGAAGAGGATCGAAACGGGTTGAACGTGGCGTCGTCTTCCGACGGCGTCTTCGATTTACGTGAGGCGTGGCTCCCTTTACAAGACGCTCGCATTTTACGCGAACGGATACGTGATCCTCGCGAGATCGCGAAAAACAATTGGATCGAATACGAAAACGATGCTCCTTCGAATTCGAATCACCTTTCTTATTTCGTTTCGGTCCTTCCTTGTCCCGCCATTTTTCTTAAAAGACTATCGTCCACGCGCGACTATATAACACTCATACGTACACGTTAATATGTGCGCGTGCATTCGCGATTAATAATATTTATTGTGATTTATGTGACGAAAATAGTCTTATCGCTGGAATGGAAAGAAAATTAAGTGCAAAAAAAAAAAGAACGAAAAAGAGAAAGATTTTCCTCGTAGAAATGACAGAAAATCGATTCATTTTTTTTTGTTTTTTTTTTTCTTTCGACATACGTGCTTTTTAAACGTTCATTAATTAAGATAATTAATATAGACGTTTATCCGTCTTATACAAGTTCTAATTGATTTTTTCAAATGACAAATATTTTTCATATTTATATATACTGTATATTTTTTTTTCCTTCCTTTTTCTTTTTCTAATTTTTGTACATTACAGAAATATTTTTTATCCAATTAGATAATATAGTTAAAATGTAAAAAGTCCTTTGAATCTAATGAAAAGTATTTTTTAATCACTTTCTTTTACTCTCTTCGATCGTTTCTTTTCTTTGTGAATTCCCAAGCGAAAACAACTCTTAACAAAGTTCTATATATATATATATATATATATATATATATATATATATATATGCCAAGGGAACGTTCGAACTTTCCAAGAGCAATCCAATATTTAACGGATTAAAGACAATTAGCGAAAAGCTGCGAGAACGGGAGTCGCCATATCGATTCGTGTTTTGTATTTTTTCCTTTCTTTTTTTCTCTTTTTTGTTTTTCTCCTTTGAGAATACGTAAATTATTGCTAATGACTTTCATAGCTATTTAATGCAAGTATTGTTACGCGTCGTTGCTCAAACGGATAAAAGTTATATTTCTATCGTGGTTTATTAATTCGTTGAAATTAAGAAAAGAAAAAAGAAAAAAAAAAAAAAAGAAAAAAGAGAGAGAAAAAAACTTGGTCAATTACGATCTAATCCTGTAGGTTTTTTGACTTCTTTATTTTCTCGAAAAAGAAAAAAAGAAAAAAGAAAAAGAAAAAGAAAATAAAAATGCTCATTTTGATTTGCCATTTTTCTTACAAATGATCGACACGAGTACCGTACGAAATTTTGTTTATTATAATTAAATCATATGATTTGTGAAGGCTCGAATATTTTATGGTCACTTTTATGAAATAAACGATGTTTATTCGGTATCGCTTTTTAATGAGATTAAACTGAATATATTCATAGTCGAGTAATTCTTTCCTCGTATTATTAAAAAGTACGATTTAATATGAACTCAACTAGTCGATCATTTCTAAATTATTATTATTATTATTTTCTTTTTTTTTTTCATCTTATATTACTCATTCAAACAGAATTAATTTTATTTCGCGAATTGTAATAAGGATCTTCCTTCAATAAATTGCATAAATTGTATATAAAGTGGCTAAAAAATAAATGAACATTTTGAAATATTATTAATCAATATTCGATTGAAATTTACCAAAAGAAATGGCAAATGTTGCATCATACTATGGAATTTAACGGCGTAGTAAACATCAAACATTTTATATTTGGAATGGTCGAATGATGGAAACGTGTTTTTTCTTTTTTTTTTTACTTATTTTTTCCTTTTCTTTTTCTTTTTCTTTTTCTTTTTTTTTTCTTGGTAAAAACACACTAAAACAAACTTTGCCATTTAATTAATAATAAGATAAGTTCGTAATAACGGAATAAAATTGACTTCGTCATTAATTAAACATAAGATAAATAAATCGTGGTTGATTACATTCAATGATGTAAATTTCTTTCTTGAAAAAGTTATCATAATGCGACGTACAAAATAAATCTATATTTATTTAGTGACAATAATATCGATAAAATATAATAAGTAGGTAGATAGTATTAGTAGATAGGTAGGTATAGGAGAATTGAATTTTGTATTCGTCAGACGCCATTCTAGTCTTTGTTTGACCCTAAAGGGCGTCCTAAACGTGGCAGCCGACGATCACACACTCAAAAGGTCCACCCATACGCACGATGGGAGCGGCCATCTTTTCACGCATTCTCGGTCCCTTGTCCACCCACTCGAGAAAGTATGAGAAAGAGAAAGAGACAGATAGAAGGAGAGAGAGAGGGAGAGAAAGAGAGAGACAAAGAGCGAGAGAGGGAGAGAGGGACAGAGAGAGAGAGAGAGAGAGAGAGAACGTAGTCTTCGTTCCGGGCTACTGGTTAGACCGGGTACAACCATTCCTACGTTTTGCTTTAATCCACGAAACTCATTCGTATTTGTCGACATTAACTGAAAAACTCTCTTTACTTTTTGTTTTCATTAATATTATTTTTTACTGAATCGAAAGTAGATTAAATTTTTTTTTTCCTTGTTTTTTTGTCTTTTTTTCTTTTCTTTCGATCAATTCTTCGAACACAGAATTGTACATAAGATAATTTTTTTAAATGATATAAAAACGTTCTCATATAAATCTGGCATATCGTTTATTTCGCATTAGAACATTTTTTTTTTTTTCTAATATCGACGAAGATTTAGCTTCATGAAAAAACATCATTTTCAGATATCAAAAAAAAAAGAAAAAAACAAAAAAAACAAAAAAAAAAAAAAACAAAAAGAAAAAAAACAAAAAATAAAGAGAATATACTCGTATAAGATTTTCAATGATGTTCACGTAGGAAAAGAGAGAGAGAAAAAAAAGGATCTCTTGCAGTCTTTGCCGTTAGAAGGGGTATCTCGTTCGTGCATCTCGAATTCAAGCAACAGGGCGGGTCTCCGCCATCATCATAGTAGCTTCCCTCTTTTTACCCAACGCTAGCAATTTCGAGACAACGGAATTCTACTTCCCCTCCCCCCCATTTTTCCCCTTTCTATTTTACTTAAGCGCGGTATTCCGGCCATTGCTTTTGATTTTTGCTCGGTTGTTCGTTCGTTCGTTCGTTCTCTCCGTGGTACATTTATTAGATTTCAAAAAAATTTTCTACATGAATGGAATTCTATTTTTCTCAAAAGAACTTCAATGAAGTTATCCATTAAACTAAATTGATTTAAGATTAATCATTAATTTTTCATTCATTGATTTTTAATAAATTGATAAAAATTGTATACACACACATATACACACATATACACACATGCACACACACACACACACACACACATATATATATATGTACATGTAATGTATTTACAGATGTATTTAATTTAACAAAATTATCGTTTAATTTCATTGAATTTCTTTGCCTTATTTCACACGCAATGTATCATCGTACGATATCTTATCCATATAGAATAATTTAAAATCAAATTGAAAAGAATTGACGAAGACCGAACGTTTTTATTGAATATCGATTTTATCCAAAGCAGATCAGTACCAATCGAATGCATTTTACTTCAATTCCGAATCTCATTGCTTTTTGATATTGCTCTCGTATGCGCGCAAATATCTTCCGTTTAAGCTATCATTGAAAGATATTCGAACCGTTTATACGATTCGTCGTATAAAAACGAATCATAAAAATCGTCCAAATAAAATTCTTATTTTATAATTCTTCCTTTCTTTCATTTTATATTATTAATGAATACGATAATTATTCGCTTTAACGTTTTATATTATCTATTTCATCTTTTATACGAAACTAAATAACTAATTACTTAACACGATAAACAAATAACTTTCTTATTGGATTTTCTCTTTCTATATGATTTATTTATCCAAATGCATATCGTAATAAATTATAAGAAACAAGATCAATCTGATTGTGCTACGTTATTTAACGTTTTCATGATTATTTATATATAAATATATATGTATATGTATATATAAGAGAAAGGAAAAAAATAAATAAATCAAAAATGTAAGATCATTGAAAGTAAACATTTTAAAAAGAGTAATTCAACATTAAATTTCGAAATTTCTCTCAGTTACTCGAAAAGACGATCGATTGTCGAGAGTCGTTGAAGGGTGTCTCTTATCGTGACTGAAAAATCTTATCGAAACGAAAGAGTTCAATGGGATTACGTGTATCGAAGCAAACTTTCGTGAAGAGAAGAGAGAGAGAGAGAGAGAGAGAGAGAGAGAGAGAGAGAGAAAATGAGAGACGTGCTTACGGATCTGAAATCCTAGTTACAGAGCGGATTCTACTAGAAGCATCAAGGTGGAAGGTTCTCTTTGGCCGCCGACAGCAATTTCGCCAAAACGCTTTCAAGCGACGAAGGGGTCTAGCTAAGCCAATATACGTGTGTGCGTGTTTTAGAGAGAAAGAGGAGGATGAAGATGAGGATGAGGATGAGGAGAAGAAAGGGGAGATGGAGAAGGAGGAGGAAAAGAGAGGGAGATGAAGCGGAGTAAGGGAAGAAGATAGAATGAAATTCGAGAATCGCAACATCCGGGTCCAGGGAGAATCAAGTGGGCGTATACTTTTTCTCTTTCTCTTTCTCTCTCTCTCTCTTTCTCTTTCTCTCTTTCTCTTTCTCTATCTCTCTCTTTTTCTCTCTATCTTTTTCTCATTCGTTTCAACGTGTTCCCTGGCGGAACGTATGAGAAACGAAAATACGTGAATCGTGCCGATAGCTTCGGGTTCGTTACTTTACGTTGATAAATGCCCTTATGCAAATCTCGATGCACCATACGAGGTGATCTTCATTAACCTTGGCGAATACTGAACGACATTGTAATAAATAAACAAATTTATAAGTATTAATATGCTCGGTATGTTGAACGGGTTATTGCGGAAACGCAATTAAGATGAGATTAGACTTAAAGGAGAAAAGTCGTGCAGTCTTGAATTATACAGATTGACGTATTTTAAGAAATTGATTTCGTTTCGAGATCACACTATCATAATAAAAAGTATCATAATAAAAAGATTCCAGATATAAAATCGATCGACCGAAGAAAGATAAATGAATTCAACGTTTAAATTATTTTAATATCGATAATTAGATTGAAGTTCAGTTATCCGGTGTAATGATATATATATATATATATATATATATATATATATATATATATATATATATATATGGGACATACAAAATGCATTTCGACAGACTTAAAATAATTTATACGTTAAATTTTCGAAAAGGAAGGATAAATTATCGTGATACATCAAGTAACGTGAAATTCGAACAGACTCGTAAAAAAACAAGTCCTCCGGAATTTTTCCTTTTTAAATTATATATTTTTGCAACTTGAGCCACATTTATTTGGATACACGTCGCTTAAAGAATTCAATTAACAGGTTGAAATACCGGATCATTTTAACATGACTTTACATTCAGATCGTATGACATGGATCATGAATAATGATAGCATGGATATGTAAATTGATTTATTCCTGGATGATAATTATGGATCATTTCGTTATCATGATTAATTTTACATAAAATAACCAGAATGGACCGAATGGAACGGTTCAAATGTGAGCCACCGATGGTTCACACGGCGTTGAACATTGTTAAGGACTATAATAACGTATTCATAAAGAAAAGTGAATCTATTTAATGTATCTCCCATAAATATCGCATAATTATACCGTTCATATACTAACGTACGCCATATTAGATATTTTTTTTATCGAGATACTCTCGTTAATAAACGAGGTATAATTAGATATCGAAAAGACGAAGATATTCTGTATTGTTTCTTAATTACCAATGAGAACAAACGTTTATACTCTTTAAGTCCTCTTTCAAAGTCCTGTGTCGATAAGTGCGATGGATAATGGTCGACGATAACAATCTTACGAGGCACTGGGCTTTATTAATTACTAAATTGCATGCGATCACGAATAACATATAGTTGAATCGCTTTTTATACTCAACTAAGAGAGATAAGAACGTGGCTCATCTAACGAAGTGTTTATATTATTTGGACGTTAAATAAGCGAAAAATATAACGCCCAGAAATTACATTATGATTGGTATATTATGCATATATATGTATATATACATATATATAAATATATGTGTATATATATATATATATATATATATATATACATGTATGTATGTATATATGTATGTATGTATACAATAATAAAATTCTTGAGTGAAAATCATTAATATTTCCGTACAAATCGTTAATTTTTAATGATCTTTTAACGAGGAATCTTATTAATTAAGAGTTAAGTTTCAAAGTCTTTTGATTTATTGGAGGGAAAAGAAAGGCGCCAGTTTAATATCCAACAAGGATCAAAATTTATACGATACGTTTTAAAGAGTCGCGTTCGTTGCTCCCAGATGAAGATTTTCCCGTTGAGGGAAATATCGTTGGAACATTCCAAACAAAGTTCTCGCTATATCTTCTACAAGGAAAGAAGAAATTCCAAGTAACAGAGAAAGAGAGAGAGAGAGAGAGAGAGAGAGAGGGAGAAAGACAGACAGAAAAAAAACCAGATAGACAGAGAAACGATTCGAATCGAATTTTCTACGAATGTAAACCTTTAACGTTGGAGAATCTTAAGCGATTCGTCGCGATAAATTTTTAGATCAAAGGACCTCCGCCAATCGCATAAGCTACCGAAAGAATTCCGTCGACGATGAGAGTCACGGTCCGGTAACGCGAGTAGAGCTTGGTACAACGGATAAATTGCAGTGAACGTCAGTAATGGCCCATGGTAAAAGGATAATGATGCTTAAGTGTTTGTACAATACGTATTATAAGTAGCCATTAGCATTAGGGCCGCTCCTAATAGAAGTTAGGCCGCCGTAAAAGAAATTGTACGTATCCCGAAACGACTTTCCGCGAAAGGATTTATTCTTTGTTATTACATAGACGGTTACTCGTCCGAGGAAAACTGGGCCCGTCCCTTCGAGTTCTACCTCCTGCGTTTTCAATTTTATTAACTATCGTTTATAACGTGTATTCGTCGATTGCATTACGGCGAAACGACTTTGAACGTTAAGATATTAAAGAATGAATGAGAAAATACTGTGTAGATTTGTAAAAGGTACGAAGTCAGGTAAAGAGAGAGAGAGAGAGAGAGAGAGAGAGAAAGAGGGAGAGGGGGAAGAGAGAAAGAAGTAAGGGTTGTTGCTCTATGAATTGTTGCGAAGAAATGAAAGTTAAAAAAAAATAAAGAAAAAAAAAAAAAAAGAAAAAACGAAGAAGAAGAAGAAACGGGTAAAAGAAAAACGTGAAATATTCTATTCCTTATACGTAGAACATTGTATGAGTATTATATACCGAATGCTTCTAATAATAATATATTTTCAACGTTAAATAAGCTATTAAAACGTGTTTATCATTCTCGCCCTTTATCTTGTAAAATGAACGGTCTATCACGGCCGACCTATCGTGAAAGTTTCCAGGCGCCGAGGAGTAATAATAAAGGGTGCACGGTACTGGAGTGGCAATTGTTTCAGAATCGTGAGCGGCGCATAATTTCACATGGGAACGTAATAAAGCGTGTTTGGCGTCTCGGCTTAGGTTAACCGCATTTCCATTCTAGAAACGTGCGAGCTCCGCAAACGCTACTACCACGCCCGTCACCGTAAAGAACGGTTCACCAATTAGTTCGGGACGTTTGGAATTTCTCTAGTCTCCGTCATTGATATACTATATTCCCCCAGTTCCTCCTGACGTTTTTGACTTTAACGCAAACCTATCGCAATACCGTACCGTCGTACCCCATTGCCTCACGAGTTATCGCTTTCCTATGAATTTATGACCGTCGGTTGCTCGCCGTCGTCATTAAATTATTTTCAAAACTTCGATTGAATGAAAAAAAGAAGAAAAAAAAAAAAAAGAAGAAGAAGAAGAAGAAAAAAAAGAAGAAGAAGAAGAGAAACGAAAGGATACACTTTTATAAATTTAAATATTCGTGTTGTAGTACGAGATTCTGCGAATTTCAGAGGGTAAAAGAATTGAAATATTTTTTTAATTTAAATTTACGATCGTTTCTTTTTTCTTTTTTTTTTTTTTTTTTCCTTTTTTTCTTTCAACGAAAAAAATCATCGCGTCGCGATCGTCGAAAGACACGATGCAAATAGGATTATTTTGTAGAAGAAAAAAAAAAAAGAAAAAAAAAAAGAAACATTCCCTTGAAGACGGAAAGAGAATCTCTATTGGCAAAGCGAAAGGGAGAGAAACGGCGGAGAGAGAGAGAGAGGAAGAGAAGGGAGGAACGGGGGGGGGGGGGGGGGGGTCAGAGGTCATAAAGCGTATTCGGCAATATCGCGTATGGGTTAACCGCATTTCCATTCGGGCAACGTGCGAGCCAGCCGAGCTCATGTCAGGGCTCTCCTGGTATCGTAAATAACATTTCAACAATTAACGCATACGACAAGGGGCGTGTTCCCCGTGTTGACCAAACCCGACCAGCCGCCGACGGTGTTTCTTGCCTAACCTCCCTCTCTCTCTCTCTCTCTCTCTCTCTCTCTCTTCTCTTCTCTACCCCCTTGAATCGTGGCACGAATGTTGTATATTCGCGCGATAATAAAGATTACGTCGCTTCTCCGCGATTCCTACCAAGAGTGAAGCAAACACGAGCTGAAAGTTATATACCAACCCTCACCACTTTCAAACGTCCTCCTCCTTTGGGGCGCTTAACTCGACCATTTGTCTCTCCTCGAATTACCGAGATAGAAGACGAAGGAAAATCGTTCCCCGAGAAAATCCCTCGTTCGTGCCTCACTTACCGACAACATTTCTGCGTTTTCACGGCAACAAGAATCTCCCTAGTCGAGAGCCTTTTATCCGTTTGAAATCGCTTTGATAAAAGTGGAAATATATGTTGGTAAATAGGTAGGTATATCAGAAAAGATTTAGGAAATCCTAATATCATACATGTCTTAAATCTTGTTATATATGATCGAAAAATATTATCGTGTTTAGGTATCCTTAAGTATCTTTTTAATGTATTATGTAATAGTAGATAATGCATAATAATAATAATCTAATAGTCATCGAAGATTATTTTATAATATCTTTTTTTTACAAATTTATGTTAAACAATTATGATAATTCGCGCACGATTTCGGATAAGAACACTTGATAACGGCGAATTCGAAGGAAAGAAAAAGAGAAAAAAGAAAAAGAGAAAATAAATAAAGAACAAAACGAGGAAAAAAAAAACGAGAAAGAAAGAAACAAACAAAAGAAAAAGAAAGAAAAAAAAAAAAAAAAGAAAAAACAGAGAAAAAAAAGGACAAGTCGAATGCGGTAAAAGATATCATTCGAAATTGCCGACATCCGCAAAAATGTTTACCGATCGCATTAACGATCCCCATAACAATATTGTTATAATTCGAATATTCCACATAAGTTTGAAGATTTTATGGGACGAATGTTATTTCGAATCGAACGTCGGCTCTCGAATTTCGCGAAGAAAAGAGCGAAGAGGAGAACATTTACGGGCTAGAAGAAAATCGAGTCGCGCTATCTTCGTACACGAGAGCCTCTTAACGTTCGTTCGTCCCTTCGTAGAGGCTCCGAGCCAAAGATAAGCTTGAAGAAAGTTGAGCTTCGAGGGACGGCGAAAATCTTTCGACGATACGACGCAATTTCGAGCTAATGCACAACGATTTCCGATGACGCATACTCGATTCGAATTTTTTTGCTACGATTTAAAGTTGTTGAAAGAAGAAAAAAAGAAAAGAAAAGAAAAAAAGAAAAAAAAAAACAGAAAGAAAAAAAAAAAATATATATATATATATATATATATATATAAATATAAAAAATACAAAAATAAGCAACCAAAAGCCAAGAGAAAAAAAATCGTATTTGAAAATATGAATCCCTGGTTGATAATACTTTTGAAAACGATTATTCGTCTTTTATAAAATATTCATTACCGCATGTCCGTGATAATTCATATCACAGATAGAGGAGAATGTAATAATGTGAACGACCGACCAAACCCCTATCACCGAAATAAGCTCGCGAAATATCGAATCTAAGAAGAGTGCATAAGTGAAATTTATTTATGGTACCTTTCGTTGGCACGCAGTGCTCGGAAGAATACGAAAGTGCACGATGATCGTCGTCTCTCACGGGTTTTGCTGGTTCACTGAAATAGCAGTGTATACATCGTTAAATGACGTCATCTAATGAAGCTCGCATTAATACGGTATTTATAGTGAACTCTCGCTCGTAAACTCTTGTCGAATCAAATCGATAAATATAGAAACCAGTTTGCTACTCTTCCGTCCTTTCGATAAAACCGAACCTTATGAAAAATGATTTTTAAGAAAAGATATATATATATATATGGAATAGATATATATATCTCTCTCTCTTTCTCTTTCTCTCTCACTTTTTCTCTATTTCAAAAATGATATTACAAATTCGTATTTAACGAACGAGTCGACATATATAAAAGAGAATAAAAAAAAAAAAAAATTAACGTGAGAAAATCATTAATGTTAGACGATGATAAAGGTGGATGATGGTTCATCGAAGAACGTAAAAGGAGAATCAAGGAGGTGCAACGCGTAGTCGCGAAAGTGCGCGCGACTGGTGTAAATGGCCTCTCTACTTCTTTCTCTCCTCCTCTCTCTCTCTCTCTATCTCTCTCTTTTGCTCTCTCTTTCTTTTTCTTCTTTCTTTTTCTTTCAAGCGGTAGAGAAGGGAGAAAGAGAAGGGAGAAGGAGAGGCAAGAAAGAAAGTGGATGGCGCGACGACAATTGGTGGGGATAGCTAAGAAAGAGAGAAAAAGAGAGAGAAAGAGAGAGAGAGAGAGAGAGAGAGAGAGAGACACAGAGGAGGGGAGAGAGAAAGGGGAGGGAGGAGTACTCGAGACACGTAAAGGTATCTAAAAAGGGTGGAAGGAGGCAAAAGTTTCGCTCGTAAAACGAATGGAGGTAAAAAAGGAAAATTACATTAAGAAACTCGAGCGTATAGTAGTCGGTACGAAGGAGGTGCGGTATAGTATGAAAGAAGGTGGATGCCTTCGAATGACGGTACACGGCACGTTGCTCTCACCGAGAAAGAATCCCTCCTACCCATTCCTCCTCCCTTTCCCTTTCCCTTTCTCCATTCCCTTTTCCTTTTTTTTTTTTTCCATCATCTTCTTCTCCTTCATCGCAAAGTTACCTTACCGAGTGGATTCAAGGAGGTTGAAGGTTGGAGGAAGGTGCGAAGATAGATAGGAAGTTTAGTCGGCGAAAATTAACGTGCATTCAACAAGGAAAAATTTCATTTCTCTTGTGTGAGGAGGGAACGGGGAGAAACTATCTATTTTTCTTCGTACCTTAAATATTCGAAAATTGTGTTTATAAATTGTGACACGGCTATATGTAATCTTATTTGGCGAAAAAAGGAAAGAAAAAAAAAAAAAAAGAAAAGAAAAAAAGAAAAAAAAGAAAAAACGAAAGAGTCCTCTTCTCGAAATTTCGACGTTGTTTAAATATCATCGATTCAAAAATTTGTATCTAATTTAAAAAAAAAAAAAAAAAACATCGACGCGATTATTTCAACGAATTCGCTTCTCTCAATACGTTTCGTTGCTTTCTTTATTATAATATCGATGTTCACAGGTTTCTTGTAAATAAATAAATAAGCAAATAAATGATATCCTACGTGTAAATATATTTTATATCTTGACGTATCCTATATAAATTTCTCAAAATAATGAGCCCCATTAAAATAACGATTTATTTGATAAAAAGTAATCTTTCCGTTCGTATGAAAATCCGATACTTTGTATTCCGTTTGTTTTATTTTTTTTTTTCCTTTTTTTTTTTTTTTTACTTGTTTTTTATGTTTTCTTTTTTTAATTCTTTTTTTCTTTTTTTCAAGAGAAAATCAAATTTTGAGAAGGGAACACAACGCGTCAGTCAGTTTCGAATGAAGAAACCTACGGTACGGCGCGACTCAAGTCTTGTGATTGCTCGAACATCGCGCATCTACGTAACGAGCAATTGCGAGAGAAAAGGAAGACGTCGAATGTCGCCTTATAAACTCGTGATTCGTACATTTTACGAAGTGGTATACGCTCGTTACATCGAAAGGCACTTATTATGCAACATTCCACTCTCATCTTCGAAAACATAAACGGCGTCTTTTCTCTTTTTTCTTTTTTTTTTCCTTTTATACATATATATATATATATATATTTTTTTTTATGGGCATTTAGAGACTCATAAATATCGAGAGACTCCTTATTCGCCGTTAAACATCGAAACGATCGGCCGAAGATCATTCTCTCCGACGATTTTTGTTTTTTTTTTTTTTTTTGTTTTTCTATTACTCAACCATTATAATACCATACGAAATTTTCGCCAGGAGAGAAGAAGAGAAAAAAAGAAAGAAAGAAAGAAAGAAAGAAAGGACGAAAAAGATGGAAAAAAGAAGAGTGATAGCAAAATGGGGAGTTAAGAAGATAAGAATTACGACTTGATAGGAGGGGGTGCGAGATAGTGGTGACGAGAAGGGTAGAAAGAGAAAAAAAACGAACAGAACGAGGAAAATATAGATAAGTAGACGGATAGATAGACCGAGAGAGAGAGAGAGAAAGAGAGAGAGAGAAAGAAAGAGAGAGAGAGAAAGAAAGAGAGAGAGAGAGAGAGAGAGAGCAAAGGAGACCTCTAAGATCCTGCTGAAAGAGCAACCGTAAGATTAAACAAAGGAGTGCTGCTCCCGAAGGAGTCTGGGTAAACTAAGGACAGGAAGAGAGTGGGGAGATACAAAGGGAGAAAAAGGGAAGAATAAAGAGAGAAAGAGTGGTACGGGGCGGGGCGTAGGGGAGAACGTAGGGGAAGAAAAGGAACGGCCGACTTTAGCTTCAACATACGAAAGTATGGTAAGGTGCGAGTAGGTACGTGTAAACGGAAAGGGTGAGATGAAGAAGGAAGGAAGGAAGAAAGAAAGAAAAGAAGGAAGGAAGGAAGGAAGGAAGAAAGGAAGGAAGGAAGGAAGGAAGGAAGGAAGGAAGGCAGAAGAAAAAAAAAGAAAGAGAGAAAGAGAGAGAAAGAGAGAGAAAGAGAGAAAGAAAGAAAGAAAGAAAAAGAAAAGGGCGATGGTCTGCATATAAAGTGGACGCGAAATGAACCGGGTTACGTTGAGGCGGTATACATAAAAGCGTGTGTCGGTGCCTCCGAGTTTGCTTGCCTTTTTACTCGGGCGTACATTTCGTTTACATAGAATCTGCGCGCGAGCGAGAACTTTAACACACACAAATACGTATATATATATATATATGTGTGTGTGTGTGTGTGTGTGTGTGCGCCATCACAGTTTCTAGATGCATACAGGATGTACAGATCGTTTCATTCATCGGTTTAGATTTCATTTATTCTTTGATATTAAGCTCCGTCGATAAGATAGGAAACGAACATATTTTTCATTCTTCAAAATATCCTATCAATTTTTCGTATTTTAAATGCTTCCGAAATGAGAATTATAATGTGTTCCTTGGTGAAAACACTTGTTGCGAACAAATATAGTTCGGGGGATAAAAGCACTTATCGCAAGTAGGCCTTATTATCTATTTATCCTTATTAAAATCGGACTCGTATATTATACTATATCATTGCTTATATCTGTCCAGGGTGATTTTATCAAACGAAATCGTCGGCTTTAATGGCGATAATGGCCTTTGCTACCGAGCTTTATCTTGGGACAATGCGTCTGGAGTTTATACGGACGGGGAGAAGGCTAAGGGACGTCGAACGGAGTAACAACCACGTCTTATGGGCGTGTAACTTTCGTTCTTTCTAAAAATATCAACCTCGTGTTGTCCCGACGTACGGTGAACGTTTAAGTCGTTTCCTCGACAACGATTATCGCCCTCCCTACAAAATATATTTTCCGTTGTGATTTTGTATGTTTCAATAAAGCGATATACGATACGTTTCGAATTTCATTTTTTAATATGAATCTCGAAACGAAAAGATATAATCAATGGCATTAGAAGTCTACGTTACGACTTAATGAAATTTATTTCATTTTTATAATGCTTTTCTTTCTTTTTTTTTTTTTTTTATCAATGAATATGTCATCATCTTCGAATAACAATGTCTCGAATCATATGATGATTAAATTACAAACAAATAAGCAAATAAAAAAAAATATATATATATATATATGTATATATATATCAATTGATCATGGTATAATTCATTTTCTTTCTCGTGTTAAAGCAAGATTGCATGAAATGAAACGCCCTGTACGATCCGGTAGTTTCGTTGTTCGCACAGCACCTCAGTGCGAATAGGAAAAGGTCGGAGCCTGGTTAAAAGCGCGCAGGGTGCTCGCAATGGCCGACGATTTTCAACTTTTGCTATCGCCACACAGAGAATGGAAAATGGAGAATCCCGCCGGCGGGATTCTACCTTAGGATCCTACCCCTAGGATTCACAGCTGACTATATAGCTACATATACAGTACATGTATTCGTCTATGTATAAAAATATATATGTAGAAGTTGAACTCGTTTAGTTTGAAACTTCCTCGAGAGCTTATTTTTTTATTACCTCCCAATGTTTTTCTTCTATTTCTATTTCTAATTCTATTTCCTTCCTTCGTTGTCATATATATCAACATTTCGAATAGTAATTAGAACAGTTTTTCTAGTAGGATACTACGATACTTTTGTTTCCTGTTAAAATAATAAAAAAAAACATTATAAAATAATAAAAGGATATATATATATATATATATATATATATATATACATACATTTTGTATCATTTGACGATTAAAAATAATTTCTTGAAACGACATTTATAACGTACAAACTTAAAAAAATTTGCCGGTCGATAATTATTTTATAAATATCTTACTATACGACCGATCGAAATTAAGAGATCCAGTAATATCTTCTTGTAATTACGATCGGATTAATTAGAGATAGCAGGACCTATATTTCCTCAATTTATAACGAGTAAACTTTTCATTGCAAGTCTCGAGAAGAAGAGAGTAGGTATATTCTCGTTTGTGTGCGTGTGCGTGCAAGCGTGCGCGCACATATGTGTATGTGTGTGTGTGTGTGTGTGTGTGTGTGCCTTGAAATCTCGACGGAATGAGAAACTTTCGTTCGCAGCTGCGGCCAGACGTTCTCGTGATCGTTGAAACGTGGCAAGACGGACAGCACGTTGGGAAACGATGCTTCGTCTCGACGTTTGAAACTTTTAATTCGACGATTCCGACGTTATCGTATCCAACAATTATAATACCATATGTCGAAAATAATTTTCACGCTCATCGTAATCGACATAGGAAATAGCGAATTAGGAAATTAGATATAAGATGTTCACATTCTGCATATACTTTATTTCATTATATGGAATTTTGTAGTTAAGAACGTATTCAAGTCATTAGGATCTTGCAAATAGGAAAATAAATGAGACGGGCACGAGACGAGAATTTCAAAAGAAAAAGAAAGAGAGAGAGAGAGAGAGAAGGGGTGGGGTAAGATACGAGGGGTTGAAGAAGGACCGTCGAAAGTCAGGAAGCTCAGTCGTAAATTCTCAATGGCATTTATAGTCGGTCACCTCGCCGCTGAAATTCTTGCTAGATGAGAAAACGGATCGTGCAACGAGCCTCGGTCGTTTACTCCGTTCCAGTATTCCAACTATGAGAATTTCACGTTGGTTAAAGCGATTTAATGCGAATCTACGACCTCGAGAAACGATGAGGAAAGGGCAAGGAAAAAGGTAAGAGGCAAGGTATGGAGAAGATGTTCGTTGGTACAGGGATCTTATCAGTATTAAATTTATTTCAATTTTCCATCAATTTTTCTATAAAAAATTAAAATGCACAACTTGCATAAGTACACGTGTCGAACGAAGAGAAACATGAAAGAAAATAAATGACTAAACGTAAATTACTGTATATGCTAACAATATGTACATTTCCGATGACAATAATTTCAACAAGAATTCATAATATATATTGAAAACTTTCATCAGTATGTGGAATTTATTTGAATAATATTAATCGATTATTCGTATCTATTATGCGTATATAAGTGATCAATAAATATGTGAATTTATCCGTTAGAAAATTGTTTATTTAATCGTATTCGACGTTATTCACCTATTGCGATATCAACTATCGATAGAAAAGAAATCGAATCGTATCATCATACTGTCGCATTCACAAACATTCGTAGGGAAACTTTCGAAGAAGTGAATTCGATTTGATACCGATATCAAAACCCATACACGTTTGACTCTTCTCACGGTTATGTACGTCGGTTTCTCTCTCTCTCTCTCTTTGGTTATCTCTTTTTCTTTCCCTTTTTACTTGAAAATACTTGAAAAAGAGAAACGCTCATCGCGAAGTGCAATACAAACTGGACGATTCGTGGGAGATGTTACAAAGTGGCCGTAAAAATTCCTATCGCATTGCCAATAACAAGGGAGTACTTTTAGCCGATTCGAGCCAACTCGCGACAAGATTGAATTGGTAAAAATCCATAAAGCTTTTGCCGTGGTACGCGGATTGTGGAAATGGGGACGTTTTGTGAGAAAAAGGACTGTGAATTCTGAGCATGGTTTTTACACATGTACTTTTACTGTACATAGTACGTCGATCTTCACGATTTCACTCTCTTTCTGTCTCTCATTCTCTCTCTCTCTCTCTCTCTCCCTCTCTCTCTTTCTCTCTCTCTCTTCTTTTTCTCCCTCACTGATCACCATTATCCATTAAAGTACGTGAAATGAATTATTAAAGGAACCATTTGCTCTTCAATGATAAAAAAATCAATTGGGAAAGTATCTCTCCTTTAAATCATTCAGTTTAACGAGGATCAACCTAATAAATGATATAAATAAATCATTCGATAAAGAGAAAAAAAAAAAACACGAAAGAACTAAAGAAACGTCGCATGTTTATACAAAAATTTTCTTATATTAAAGATTCATGAATTTATAAAACTGTACGGTACTATCTAAACAAGTTTGAGAAATGTCTTAAATTATTCAAAAAAAATGTTTGACGGATGAAATCACTTATCAGCCGAGATTAATCAATAATCTTATGGTTAACGAGACGCAAAGGGTCGATAAGCTGTATCATGGTGGAATCGTCGGACGGACTATCTCGTTGATTGGAACGGCGGTGTGTAAGAAAATTCAACGATTTTATCGGCTTTCGGGCGAGCCCGTGCGACATTGTTCGATCTTTACGACACTGCCGTACGCCGGCCGATCGCGGATTCTCCGGAGCAACGAGATTGCCGTGGACTCATTTAACGTCTACCCAATCTTGGCGGTCGGCTATAGTGAGCGTCGTTTTTAGATTTAACCTACCCAAATATGCAAATCGGCATCGCGCGCGGAGAACTTCGCAGAGAAGGAGAGAGAAAGCGAGAGAGAGAGAGAGAGAGAGAGAGAGAGACAGAGATTCCTGAACGAATATGGCCGATTCGGTTGGTTTGCAAAGAGGGAGAATATAATCCTTGCCTATGGGAGCTTGTGGGCGGCCAAAATGAATCAGCAAAAAGGACATCGGAAACCAGTCCTGCGTGTGCGCGCGCATTACGTACATTTCTTGTTTTTCCTGTCTCTCTCTTTCTCTCTCTCTCTCTCTCTCTCTCTCTCTCTCTTTATATTTTTGTCTTTATCATACTTTCGTGACCCAGGATGCTGATCGATATCCATGTAAAAGAAGAAAAACGAGAGGGTGCCATACGATGTCACATTTATGGATTAGATTATGAATTAGGGTAGTGGTCCTAAACATAGGAAATGTTCAAAGTATGCTATTGATACTTTATTATGGTCGTTTTCGTAAGGGCGGGGGAGTCTGTAAAAAAAAAAAAAAAAGTAAGTAAAAGAAGAAAGAGAGAGAGAGAGAGAGAGAGAGAGAGAGAGAGAAAGAAGAATAAATAAATAAAAAAGGTCAAATTTACGATCGCGGTTGTTTCGAACGAGATATCTTCTCGCGTGCTATCGAGAAATAACGTAGTTACTTAGTTACTTACTTCGAAGTTGAAACGTGTTAGTTATTTCGTCTTTTTCCCCCTTCCCCCTAACCACCCCCCAACCTCTACCAATAAGGGATTCAGAAATAGCGAGAGCAGCTCACTTTACGTAAACGGGTATTTTCGATCAATGGATTATCGTTGATAATTAATACCGATATAATCTTATCGCAATAAGTAAACGTTGCATAGAGTAATGTCAAAACGTTAAAAATGGATATTTCGAACCGAGGGGAAAATGCAAATTAACGATACTTGGGTTGGTAGATCAGAAACTATTAGGATAAAACGTATCTTTCCTCTTGGGGATCGTGTTCGACTCGTCGGTTTTGATATCGACTATTTCGGTCTCCCAGACATTTATAACGCTTGAAGAATTTTGAAAAATCAGCGTCACACTTAAGGAAATACGCATTACGATACCTAATAATCGGTTTTGCTGGCTGAAAGCATGATGGCCGAACGAGGCGGAGCTCTTCGCGAATATTTTTGTCGGTGTGGGCAAAGCGAGCAAAAGAGATATCGAGCGAAGATGAAAAGAGAAAGAGAGAATGAGAGAAAATGAATGAGAGAGAGAAAGAGAGAGAGAGAGAGAGAGAGAGAGAAAGCAAAGTCTGAGAGACCTGAGAAGAACGAAAAGGGAGAAGAAGCAGGCAATAACGATCGTTCCTCGATTCGACGAAAAAGAGAATCCGGCGTTCCAATTCCAGTCGTCCTCTCCTTCCTGCTTTAATTAAAATCAGAAGTTGACGACCGGTCGCGGCTTCCCTTTTTACCAAACGGACCGCGAGAGACATCGCGTTCCCTCCTTTTTACCGAACGAAATTGTTTTTACGAGTCTCAAGTAGCGAGTGAATTCTTTTACGGGGGTCCTCAAGAAGAACGGGCCGGATATGATTCCCTTTAGACTCCCACGCGTTCGCGCGAGCCGTACGTTTATGAAGTTATACAATTTTTCTTCCCGCGGGACAGCACTGCGGGGGAGGGAAGAACGAGGATACGCGTAGCTATCTTATGGATTTCGAAACAAACTGAAGGAATAATAAAAAGACGAGGAACGTTCGTTCGTTCCGTTTGAGAGTTCTTCTACATGAAAAAAAAAAAAAAAAAGAAAAAAAGGAAAACAAAAGAAAAAAGGACGACTATGTCACATCACTGGATGAGCTATGATCGTTAATATCGATATTGTTTTAATATTATGCCATTTGATATACTTGAAATAATATCTGCGGAAAATCTAAATAAATCTGTCGAATGATTTATTTATATATATATATCAAAAAAAAAAAAAAACGAAAAAGAACAAAAAAAAAAAAAAAAGAAAAGAAAAGAAGGCAAAAGGAAAAGAAAAAAATAAAAGCACAATCATACGTGCATAAGTTATTTACGCACACTTGTCTACTATACTAATCGCTAAAACTGAAATTAACGAAGCAGATTAAGAAGTCAAAGGAGAACGAGAAGAAATTGAAGATTATTAGCGTGTCTTGGTGGAATAAAGGGACAGAGAGGGAAGAGAGGGAGAAGGGTAGCGAACGTATTTACGTAGGAAGGGACTAAAAGGAAAATATCATTAGAGAAAAGGACGAGAATTCACTGTTTTCTTTTTCTCTTTTTTTTTTTTCTTCTTTCCTTTAAAAAGCATGCAACTATTTACCTCGGACGAAGAGGAAGGTGAAAGAAAAAAAAGATGAGAAGAATGAGAGAGGATAACCTCTCTTATTTCTTTCCGGATTCTCTGCTATCAGCAGTCCGTAATTAAGTAACGGATAAAAAGTTATAATAACATCGGCTGTCTACTAGCGACCGTCTTCTCGATCGGGACTAACCTACTAGTATTTTAAGAACTTTATCATAGCTCCTTTTTTTTCTCGACACTACCCACTCTTTCTCTCTCTCTCTCTCTCCTCTCAACCAGATTTCTTCTCGGCAATCGCCTTTGCTTCTCTCTTTCTCTCTCTCTTTCACTCTCTCTCTCTCTCTCTCTCTCTCTCTCTCTCTCTCTCTCTCTCTCTCTCTCTTTCACTCTCTTACCGTCGCTCGAAAGGCTGTGAATATGTAGCAACTCCTTTACCGAAGATCGGCCTCCTTTTTAGATAACATCGAATCGTTGTAATAACGTTGAAAGAGAGATAGAGCGAAAAAAGAGAAAGAGAGAGAGAGAGAGAGAGAAAAGACGACAGGAATTATTAGAAAAATACTTTTAAGAGTAGGTGCGATTCTATTCGTTGGCATTTCACGACCATCGTAATAACGTTTATGCGACGCCTCACGAGAATATCTTTTCTCTTTTGTCTTTCGGAAGAAGAAGATTCTAAAAGAGAGAAAATGAGAAAGAAAGAGAAATGAGAAAGAGAGAAGGAGAAAGAGAGATAGAGAGGGGAAAGAGAAACGATAATATCCATTAGCAAGATACAACCTCCCTCGACATTTCCTGAGGTCCTTTCTCTATAGGTACAACTTACAATATACTGTAAAGTGCACGCTCGAAGAGACCCTTATCGTAATTCCAACATCGTTCTCTTCGTATCTGTGCGTAGATACATACGTAGGTACCTATCATATTCTTGTTAGTACGAAAAATAAAAGAGAGAGAGAGAGAGAGAGAGAGAGAGAGAGAGAGAGAGAGAGAGAGAGAGAGAGAGAGATAAGCGAGAGAACAATAATATTCATTAACAGAGCTCAAAGTTCGAAAGCGGACTTTTCATACAGCGATATCCAACGATAATCGTGATCAGGACCTCGAACATGCATTACTATCTATATTGTCGTAGCTTGGAAACGTGAGCGGCCAAAAGAGGTGGACCAAAAGATATACTTGAAAGAGGGTGGGAGAGAGGGTGAGTGGGAGGGAGGGAGAGAGGGAGAGAGAGAGAGAGAGAGAGAGAGAAAGAGAGATAGTGCTTGGATGCGGAGGAAGTCATAGAGAGTCGGTGGAAATAAAGACGAGGGTATAGGTGTCGGGGGATGGACCATTCCCGGTGACCATCCCATGAAACCGAGTGTAGTCCAGGGTATAGTAGACATTCCCCACCACTCGTAGCACGAGGAAGTTTTATTGGGTATAGAGAGAGAAAGAGAAAGAGAAAGAGAAAGAGAAAGAGAAAGAGAAATGTTATAAGTGGAAGAGCGTGCGAAGCGTACCGCGTGTGCTCTTTCGATGAGGACGCAAAGGGGGAAACGACAAAAAGAGAGATATATATGATGGTTAGGAACGAGGAAATGCTATAACGAAGCCGCACTGTGTGTGCTAGCTTTTCGTATTAAAGGACAGCTGATCGTCCTCGGAATAAAAATAAAGTAAAACCATCGTGAGTTCTATAGTCGTACGGTAAAATTATGGGAAAAACAAAAATATGTTATCTATTCATTATATGCTCGTTCTTATTTATTGTAAAATGTATGACACTGGAATTCTTCTCCCTCGAAATATATGTAAGAATAATAAAAGGTAATATGTATACGGATTTACATTTTTTTCCATTTCTTTCGTTTATGTGTCTTCTCTCGTACTTACAAATCGTAGGAAAGAAACGACCAGGATCTTTATGTTAGTGCGTGTCATTTATATATATATATGTGTGTGTGTGTGTGTGTGTGTGTGTGCGTGCGTGCGTGTGTGTGTGTGTCTGTGTGTAAAAATTATGTAATATCATATTACGCTAATATACCGAGTGAATAAAACCCGAGATTTTTATGGAAAGTGAAACATCTCAAAGGAACATATAACATGGCGTAAAAGTTTCTCTCTTAATTACGTGATTAGTCTAATTTTATACGTAGAACGTAGATATATTTTAGTGATTTGAATGTTTATAAAAAAAAAAGAAAAAAAAAAGAAAGAAAGAAAGAAAGAAAGAAAGAAAAAATAGAAAACGAGAGGAAAAAACAGGTCAGAATATCAAATATTAACAAATTGAGAAATTAATCATAATCGATAAAAAAAAAAAGAAAAAAAAAAGAAAAAAGAAAAGAAAGAAAATTTATCCTATAGTCAATCGAATGCGCTATAGGTAGCAGCTATCTAATCTTATGGATATTAGACATACATTATGCATACAATATCGCGTATATGGTGGTCCGTGCTTAGAGCATTAGCTCTATCTTAGCGTCCCCGTGATTCACGTTGCTCGTAAATAACGGCCTAATCCAAGAGCGTTCATTTCCACGGTTATCCTACGGTATGCACGACTACTATACGAGAGCTTTGCGAAGAGGATGAGAGTGCTGCCGTTGCTGGATCGTTGTCGGCGCTTTCAGAACTTTCTTCTCTCTCTCTCTCTCTCTCTCGAATATTTCTTTAGAACTGCGACTCTTTTCTCTCTATTTTTTCTCTTTTTCTCTATTCGATATTATCATCTAACTTTCGAAGGACGGAATAATAAGGAAGATACCAAGAGCTATGAATCGATACATCCGGGTGACGTCTAACCATAAGTATTAGCCGCAAGGATGAAATTCAAAGGATAAAATATAAAATGTAGAGTAAATTTGAAGCATTTCGTAATGCTCAATACGCGCCCACGTATGAGTACACAACGAGAGAGAGAGAGAGAGAGAGAGGGAGAGAGAGAGAGAGAGAGAGAGAACCGGATACGTTGGTGCACGTCACGCGAAATAAGATATTATAATCTTGCGGTGAACCATAAATATTATTGCGGCGAGGCCGACGGCATTACCCGATGTTGTAAACTTGTAGAACGTGTTACCTGGGTCAGAATCGCGAAACAAAAAAAAAAAGTAATGGTTCTGGTGGTGATGGCTGTACTTGTAGTATGGTGTGCGAAGGTGGAAGGGGGTGAAAGGGTGATGGTGATGGTACGCACCCCTCACCGGTTTCGATCCGGCTTCCCTTTTTAAATTCGTTATTAGCTCGATGCTTAAATCCGCCCTTGTTACTTTACAACGTTCGAGTTATTTCAAAGCTCCGAGACTCGCCTTATTTGCTTGAGGAAAAAAAGGAAGAAAGAAAAAAAAGAGAGAGGGAGAGAGAGAGAGAGAGAGAGAGAGAGAGAGAGAGAAAGAGTTTAAATTGCAGAAAGAAAGAACGCTTACGCGTACATAATCCTTACCCTTTCACGACATATTCGCATCTCTACGTACTCTCATTCTTTTACATCTATATTTTCCATAGTAAACGTATAGTATATAAGTTGGAGATTCCATAGATTGAAATTTGTAAAAAAATTTTCTTTACCCTACGAGGGTAGTTATCGCCAGATATCCAATGGCTTTTTTTAGTTTCCTCTTTAAATCGACGAAAAGTATTCGCCCGACGAAAGAAATCGAATAAAATTGGTATCAAGAGCGAGCTACATTCGCAAGTATTTGCCGCGAGCCTAAGTAAGTAGGTAAGATTTTCATTTGCTTTTCTTTCATTTTATATTTCTCTCTCTCTCTCTCTCTCTCTCTCTTGCTCTGCATGTATAGATACCTTTTTCGCAAAAGGTAACGACGACGATCGTTAAGAGTCTTAAGAAGAAGGAGACGTCGTAAAAAGTCATTAATTAAGAGAACGCGACTAGCAAGTTTCGCGATGGGTGGTCAACATTCGATGAACTTCGAGGAACAAGCAGTTTTCTCTCTCTCTCTCTCTCTCTCTCTCTCTCTCTCGATAAGGAGGACATTGAAATTATTTCGCATAACCTATCCGAGAGAGCGTTTTTGTTTTGCCTCAATGTTATACCAGATTGAACATTCGAACTTCAAGAATGTTTTCATCTCTAAGACAACGATCATTTCGGTCACGCAAATGATATATAAACGGTGGTACTCTCTGGAAACATCGAAAAAGTATCTTAGGCTTTCTTCGCGATAACAACGACCACTCCCTAAATCCAAAGCGTAGGTAAGTGACTACCTACGTGGATACCAAGGACGTGTTCCTTTGGAAATAAAGGATTTACTACGAGGGTAGTGGGAGTTCATTCTTTTCGTTTCTTTTCTTTCCTTTTCTTTTCTTTCCTTTTTTTTCCTACATTTTTCCTATTTTTTCTTCCGTTTTTTTTTTCCTTTTTCTATTTTTCTTTTGTTCCGTTCCTTCTCTCTTGGACTTTGAAAATAATGGAATTTATTTCGTTATATAAGTTAACGTTAAATCATTAAATATTATTTATAATGAAGAAAAATAAAAGAATTATTATATCTATTCTCATACGTTATGAAATATTGTGACGGAGGTGAGAATAAACGATATTTGTTTTGTTATCTCTCAACATGTGACCTGTCAAGACTAAAAGTCTTAGAGATAGTAACACTCGAGTGGATTTCTCTTTCTCTTTCTCTCTCTCTCTCTCTCTCTATCTCTATATAATCTCTTCGTGTACTTTCAAAAGCTCACTCGGCGTCTGTTTTCCGTCGTTAAATATGATTCCGAATGAAGTCGAACACGATGTATGGTTTTCGTCCGTCTTATCGAAATCATTTGAGACAGAAACTCTTTTTCCTTTTTAATGTTTTCCTCCTTTTATTTGTTTCTCTTCATTACTTTTTTCTCGTTCTCTTACTTCCTTTTCTTTTCTTCTCTTTTTCTTTATTCTTTTTTTCCTCTTAAAAAAAAGAAAAAAAAAGAAAAAAAAAAGAAACAAAAAAAAAATAGCGGTCAAAAAAAAAAAGAATAAACACGGAAGAGAAATTTTAGTTTGTGTTTTTTTTCGCTCTGCGAATGTATCATCTAGCTTTACTTATAACATGCGACGCATCGTTCGGTGCAAATACGACGGGAAGAATAAACAGGGTGGATTATACAAGATGGATCCTATCCTCGTATCTCCAGCTCGTACTTCCATCGTCGAAAACATTGCACGTTGGTACGCACTCGTTATACCGCGCTTATTTAAATCGCACCTACTTTTGCTCTTATTTCCAGTCGACACCAACGAAGTCTCTCTCTCTCTCTCTCTCTCTCTCTCTCTCTTTCTCTTTATCTATCTATCTATCTATCTCTCTCTTTCGCACCTAAACTATACCAGAATTCACAATGTTTCATGCATCCGAGAATAAGCACAACCGTATTTTCCTGAAGGATACGAGAAAAGCAATGCAAAAGGACATTACAATGTGGCCGGTTGTCTCTATCCCATGTAGAGGGTGTCCCTTGCGACAGTCGAGTACAAGTATCCTAGGATTACACATCTATGTATATCCGTAAATACATACGTTGAAATAGAGAACACGAGAGAATGAGAAAAAGAAATAAAATGAGAGAGAGAGAGAGAGAGAGCAATATTCTTTTCTTTCTCTCACTTTTATTTTTTTTCCCTTCTATCTCACCGTGAAATGAAACTGCGGATGCATACTGTTCTCTTTCTGTTCCTCTTTTTCATCTACCCTACACTACCCCTTCCCCTTCCTTCTTCTCGGCTCGTCCCACTGCTCGTCCAAAGCTGTTTCTTTCCTCGTCTTTCTCTCCCACTACTTTTCTCATTCTCTATCCCCCTCTCTCTCTCTCTCTCTATCTCTCTCTATCTCCCCCTCTCTCTATCTCTTTCTCTATCTCACTCTCACTCCCGTCTTACCCGAGCGAGCCACACGAGAATACATATTTTACAGGCATTCATGATGGCCGCCGCGCATCTGTGCGAACCTGTCTGCCCGGCTGCTCGATTCGTAGGCTCGCCCCTTCCACCAAACCGGAGACTCCTCGTCGGTCCTTCTGACCCCTCTCCATAGTCCAACGGAGTCATCCCCACTCTTACCATACTCTCTTCCCCTTCATCTTCCCCTTCTTTCTCTTTTTTCTTTTTTTCCTTTTCTTCTTCTTCTTCTTCTTCTTCTTCTTCCTCTTCTTGTCTCTTCTCTTTCCCACCACAAGGGGATATACTCGAATGCAACGTCCTAAACGTGGCGCTGCATCCACCTCGTCGTCCGTCCCATGGACTTCTCTCTACCTCGAACTATCGAGGTAGTACGCGTTCTTTTATACCTTTCTATCTATACTCCTGGTTTGCAATTAAGCGTAAGTAAATAAGTAAAGTACTTAATCTCGTAGCCCATCTCAAGTTGAGTTGAAGTATTTATTATCTTTCTCTCTCTCTCTCTCTCTCTCTCTCTCTCTCTCTCTCTCTCTCTCTCTCTCTCTCTTTCCCTCTCTGTCTCTCTCTTATCGACGATTCTCCTTTATCTCGTGCTTTTTCATTTTGTTCGTTCGTTTGTTCGTTCGTTTTTTTGTTTGTTCTTTTTTCTCTTCAGAGTAAATATCTCGAAGATATTTCAAATCATTATAAGGCACAGATAGGCACAAGATCTCTTTTCATTTTCATAATTTTCTTTCTTTTTTTCATTTTTTTCCTCCGCCCCATCCCCCCTTTTTTTTCTCTCCCTTTCTTCCGTATTACTCGCGATAGAATTATTTTATCACACCGAAGAATTTTAATAATATCCCTTAAGAAAGTTTCGAACGTTGTTCTTTTTTTTTATATATTTATAGAAGACGAACTTAAAAGGTATAAAATACGATTTCGTCGAAGGATCTATATTACCGTAATCGTAACATTCGCGTCTCACGAATCTCTTTTAGAGAATTTTCTTCTTTGCGGAGGGAAGGGTGGAAGTGGGGTGAGAGGTGGCGAGGGGGGGGGGGGCAGGGAGGGAGAAAAAATCTGTACGATAGGAAACGTCCGCGTTCCTCGTCCTCTCCGTGGAATAGAGAGGATGCAAGCATAAAAGAGATATCTCTCTCTTTCTCTTACTCTCTCTCTCTCTCTCTCTCTCTCTCTCTCTCTCTCTAAACCGAAATTACGTAGCCAGTAATTGCGTAATAAGGCCTTTACTACTACCAGTAGGTAAGTACTATTAGTTGAACACGAGAAACGGTATCGCGAGTCGAGTAAAGAGAAGTAATAACGATCGAGAACGTAAATACTTCGGTATACTTGTTCTTACAGACCGACCATATTTTTCTACGTAGACATACATTCTTATGGGGCTCGTGCTCGTACCAAGTCATTATTATAATTACCAAAGGCCTCAAAGACTTACGTAGGTATCTTACATCCATTCGGTCATTACACTACCGCAACATTATTTCGCTTGCTTCTTTCGTATCTTTCTTTTTTTCTTTTTTTTTTTTTGTCTTTTCTCTCTCTCTCTCTCTCTCTCTCTCTCTCTCTCTTGGTTTCTTACTACGTTCGTTTTTCGAGTTTTACGACAATTTACCGAGCGATGCACGAGTCAAGTTATTGACCAGCGATTTTAGCGTAGCCACCTTACTTATGACTACATTCGATGCATGAAGTCTCGAAAGAGATGGAGCGAAAAAAAGTATATATATAATATGTGAGAAATAGATAGATAGAGAAAGAGAGAGAGAGAGAGAGAGAGAGAAAGAGAGAGAAAGAGAGAGAGAGATGAGCCATAAGGGATCAAATTTTCTATCGATGGCCTTATTTCTCCTTTCTTTTTAGCCGAGTCGACCGATTAAGTTCCAAGAGTTACCATAGTAAGCGATCATACTTTATATCATGTGATATCGCTTAATTAAACGTCACAAATCTCGGGACGTGTTCACTCTTATTTTTCATTCTCCTTCTTTCTCTACTTTTCATATTTTAGAGTTTCCACTTTGTAGAAATTTAAATATCTCGTCTTTTTTCTCTCTTACCTTCGTTTAAATGTTCGATAAGAAAGATAGATACATAGATAGATAGATAGATAGATAGATAGATAGAGAGAGAGAGAGAGAGAGAGAGATAGAGAGAGAGAGAGAGAGAGAAAGAGAAAAGATTTTACGATTGACCAAGGCCAAGGTCGTAGAAGCAATCTCGAAGAGTTTTAATGGCGTTTAAAATGTCCCAAATTTATTGGATGCCTTTTGAATCGAAAGCGTACACAGTTTCTCAACTTATTGATATTACTTTAAATGAATTATTCTTTGCGAGTTTTAAGCGATGAGAAATTTTTTTTTTTATACATATAAAAGAAATTTTCGAAAAGTTCTATTTATGAAAAGTTCGTGGAAGTATTTTTAAAGATATCCAAAGGTACATTTTACCTGTCGTCTCTCGATTCGCATCCATAAAAGTACCTTCCCCTCTCCTCCCCCCCCCCCCACCTTTTGCCGAATACTCCGAGGAAGCACGATTTTCACTCCGTTAGTCGCCTCGTAAAATACACTTTCCGGGTGTCCAACCATTGTGAGAGAGGCGTTTAACGTTTTAACTATGACTAATAAAATGCGGAAGGTAGGTAGGCCGATAGTTTTACCTATTGGCGAGTTCTCCGTCTAACTGTAAAAAGATAAATCATATTCGAATATGGTCGAGTCGAAATTTTTCACATTTTTTATTTTTTCTTTTTTTTTATTTTTCCTTTTTTACAAATTCGACACTTCGTTCCGTTAATCTGTGGAGAGGAAGTATCGTAAAAGAAGAAGAAGAAAAAAAAAAAAAAAGAGAAAGAAAGAAATATTGACATAAGAAAATCGTTTGATAAGCTGATAGAAAAGAGAAGAAAAAAAATTTGTTGAATTAAAATTTCTTTGTTTTTATCCAGATCCAGATATGGGCTTATCTATATTACATGATGACGACGTTTTGAATTGATCAAAGAACGAAAGTACTGGGAACAAATAGAATCTAATATATCGAGCTTAACGTTGGATCGATTCGCTCGAATTCCTTTTTTAAAGGACATCAATACCCGATACTCGACACAAGAAGCTCCCGCGTTCACGAAGATTCACTTGAGGGTAACCCCTATAGATGGCAGCAGCAAACAAGATACTTCGTTCGAATCCAAAAGGTATAACATTTCTATTTAATTAAAATATATTTGTATAATTTTTCGATCGTTGGATTCATCGAGAAATTGTATATTTATCATTAGATCCAAGTAATTAAATGTATTATTGTTCAATGCGACGTGAAATTTTACTTTTCCCTCTTTTCTTCTCTTTTTTTCTTTTTCTTCTTTCTTTTTTTTCGAACGTACAAACAAAATGACAAAAGCTATTCACTGTGCAAACAAATGTTCAGTACGATCGAATTCTTTTCATCGATCATTTAAAAAGATATAATAATCAAACGTTCGATAATATGATTATCTACTTTTAAAAGTAGAGCTATCAGTTATTTCAGTATAAGTAATTATTACTTTTACTTTCTTTTTTTTTTTTTTTTTTCTTTTTTTTTTTTATTAATCATCAATACGCAAACCTAATTCGCGGCTTTCCCGCGCGTATCTATCTCGCATCGTCAAAGACGGACGATCGCTGTCTAAGATGCGGCAAAAGTGGTCCCGTTTCTCGTTTTACCGTTTCTCTCGAAGGCTCGTAAAAGAGCTATAAAAATCGAGCAAATCCCACGAGCGGCACGCTTTCTATTAAAGGCTCGCGCCTAAAATTTTGTCGAGTGATCCGAAATAGGTATGACAAATGATATGACAATGAAGAAAGTATGTAGACTTTTTTTTTTTTTTTATTTTATTATCTATATACTTAAAATAAATTATATCCAGACGATAATAAAAACGTTGAACGTACAATCGTCATCATAAGAATCAATCGAAAGTCGGTTCAATCGAAATCGTTCGAGTATACTTTGCGTAACATTATTTCTTGACTTTCGAGTTAATAAATTTCTTTTAATGGAATAAGGAAAAATTTTTAAACAATCGAGAAGGATTATATATATATATATATATATATATATATATATATATATATATATATGCGGAGGGAGTAGTGCAAGTAAATTTTTAAAAAAAGAAAAAAAAAGGAACGAAAGGAAGGAGAAGAAAGAAAAGAAAAGAAAAAAAAGGTTAAGAGAAAGAAAAGAAAGTAAATTCGACTTCTGGTCTATTCTTGTTCACAGATAGAAGAGAACGCGAAGCAGCAAATGCCTCTGCGTGGTTGTCGAAGTGCAAGCAAAGGCAAGGCTGCCGCACGAATTAATAATTCTCCTTGGCGTCGAGTTACATGGGCGAATGCGAGTCGAATGGTCGAGAGGGAGAGTCTGTGTCTCGTGCAATGCAGAACAAAGAGGAAAAAAGTAGGAGAAGAAGAGGAGGAATGACATCGAAGCGAGAGCAAAAAAAAAAGAAGGAGAGAGAGAGAGAGAGAGAGAGAGAGAGAGAGAGAGAGACGTCACTGGCCAGGGGACGAAGCATTTGCCATAAAAGGCCGTATGGTGGCGCCAGTATACGCTATATCCAGGGGTAGCAAGCAGCTGGTGATGCTGGTGGTAGTGATAGTGGTGGTGGTGGTGGTGGTGGTGGTGATGGTGGTGGTGGTGGTGGTGGCGGTGGTGGTAGAGGTGTCGCGCGCACGTTTTCCACTCAAATCATCCAGGACGGAGGGAGACGGTAGCCTGGGGTAGTAAAACGAGAAAGATAGAGGGAGAGAGAGAGAGAGAGAGAGAGAGGGAAGGAGAAAAAGAGAGAGATAGAGATAGAGAGAGGGGTAGTTCGACCCTGCGCGTTATCAAGAGTCGCCCCTCCCGTAGATTTTCTACCCCGGCTCGATGTAATTCCACTGTATAGGCATCCATACTACTCTTTCGCATGTATATATGTGTGTGGGCGCGCGAGCGCAAGGACGACGACGACGACGACGACGACGACGACAACGACGACGATGACGAGCGTCGGCGTCGTAAGCGCAGCCCGGTACCTAGCATCTCCCTCTTTTTCTATTCTATTCTCTCTCTCTTTCTCTCTCGTACGTTCATAGGGAGCTCACAGGAAGATTCGTTTTCCTCGTAGTCTTCGTCGTGTTGTTCCCGGGAGAAGGAGGACGAGGGTCCTCTCAGAGGATGAATCTCGGTATTGGTAGTAGTAGTGGTAGTAGTAGTAGTAGTAGTAGTAGTAGTAGTAGTAGTACTAGTAGTAGTAGTAGTAGTAGTAGTAGTACTAGTAGTAATAGCAGAAGTAGTAGTGCTGGTGTGGTGGTGGTGGTGGTGGTGGTGGTGGTGGTGGTGGTGGTGGTGGTGGTGGTGGTGGCGGAGGAGAAAACCGCGAAGGACACGAGGAGAGACAGAGGACGGACAGGAGAGAGCCTTCGATATCATCGTGACGCCGCCTCGGGCGCCGCGACGCTGCCAGACGCCGACAGTCGAACGCGAGACGCGTCACGGTTCGAGCTAACGCGACGAGTCCTCTTCGAAATCGGCTGCTTCCTTTTTCTTCTCTTTACTCTCATTCTCTCTCTCTCTCTCTCTCTTACTCTCTCTCTATCTCTCTCTATCTCTTTTGTACACTCTTTCGCTCTTTGTTTCTCTCTCTCTCTCTCTCATTCTCTCTCTTTCTTTCTCTCTCTCTCTCTTTCTCTCTCACTCTGATGGCTCGTCGTCTCCTTCCTGCCACCACCGCCACCATCGTTGCCTCTGCCTCTACTGCTACCGCTGATCTTGCAGCAGTTCGCGAATGGAGTCGCGGCACATCCACCGTGAACGTCGTTCGAGGTATGCGGCTCGGCTCGGCTTGGCTCGACTCGATTCGACTCGACTCGATTCGATTCGATTCGACTTGTCTCGTCTCGTCTCTTATCATCTAACTTCCTACCTCGTTGGATTTTCTCGGAAAGGAGAAAAAAAAAAGCGCAATAATTTCGCGCGTGAGGAAGCTATTTCGTAAGGTTCCTCCGACTTTTGACAACAATACAATTGGGACGAACTATCGAGAACATCGGCAAAATAATGGAACGAACGACCACACGTCAGGTCAGTCAGTTAGTCAGTCACAGTCAGCTCTCTTGCCGTATGTAGATATCTTATCGTAAAGATTCTCTCTCTTCCCCCACTCCTCTCTCTCTCTCTCTCTCTCTGTCTCTCTGTCTCTCTCTCTCTCTCTCTTTCTCTACCGATCGATTTTCCCTCGTTTACCTTCGAATTTCGACTAGAGAGCGCCTAAGCGCTCGGACGTGCAACGAGCCGCGTCACCGATACGTGTGCCAGTATCGATCGGCTCTCTTACCTCAAGCTAACTCGTAGTATTTTGTGGGAACGACCACTCGCGATCCCCTAAACAGTAGGCAACCGGTCAGACATTGCTGCATGTTGGGTGTCCTTACTCTACTCGTGGACGTATTCGTAATATCATTGAAAATTTTTATCGTTACTGTTCGATTAAACATTCAAAACAATTTTCTTTCTTTTCGTTTTATTTTTGTTTTTGTTTTTATTTTTATGTTTACCTTCATTCTTATTTCCTTTTTCTTTTTTTTCTTTTTTCTTTTCTTTTTTAATACCTTTATTCCTTTTTTCTTTCTTTTACCATTTTTCCAATTTATATCCACGATAAAGATTACGACTGTTTGTTTTCTTTTCTTTTTTTTTTTTATTTACAGGTGATCCAGGAAGTAATCGCACACATATCAAGGATCGATACCTGTACAAAATAAAACTCTGAATGAAGAGAAGATGACACTTACCTGATATACGCAGTCAACTTTGAAGAACGATAAAGCTGTCTTCCTCGTAATACAAATAGAAAAGTTTAAAAGAATCAAAGCGGTCCTTTGAATGGTGATCAGCAGTTTCTAGACTCAGAGTTATTGTTATATCTGGTTGCTACATGACAGTACCAAAATGATCTTGGATTTGATGATCGGCGAACATCTTCCAATCTTCAATGATGTCTCGATGAAGTCTCGACAAAGTATGTGAAACCCCCTGTACGTATACTGAATGTATCCTGAGTGTATTCCTGTCCGGTATACCTTCAGTATACGTAACAGGAGGCTACACCGGTCTACGATGGATTTCTCTCGTCACTTGGATCATCCTCATCATTATCATCATCATCACCATCATCCGTATCGTCTCTTCGTAATCTCTTCAAATATTTTCGATATAACACTTCTATAATGATTTGTGCGCAATTAGATATTAAGACGATCGCTTAATTAAATAATAGACGTTGTAGATATCGTGATGGTTTAAATAAGAATAGATTAAACATTGTATTAGATTAAATCCAATAATCCGATGTATTCATTATTTCATTTCTAAACAAATGTAATCTCTATGAGTCATTCTTATCGAAACAATTCTGATTGTTCTTTATCAGGTTCAAAGTTACGTATTAAAATCGAAGATTTTTAATTACAATGTAAATACTTTTTATAAAAGAGCTTATAATAACGTTCGTGATAATATTATTATTTTTTGCATTCGTATGACCTTTATTTTATCAATTAAACAAAACATGAACATGAATTAATTCTTATCGAATGACGATTGTAATAAATATCGACGTATACGTACGTACGTACTTAAATATGACGATTTCAGCGAAGTACATACACGTGATTAATGATGACAAATATATAAATAAATTCTACGTTAAATTGAAAGGTTCTGTTTCAATTCGTTTTAACATACCCACTGCGAAGATTTGAACAATCGATTTGAGAAATGCGTTCGTGCATTAGAAACATTTTCCCAAGGCAAACTCAATCCACAACGAGATCCGTCCGTTGACGAATCAAAATGATTCTTGCCGTAGTTATAGCAGACAGTTAAATTAGAGATACGCTTGGGTTCCATAATAGCTATCATCTAATCGTCGACCTACGATTACGTAATCCTAATCGCCCTTACGTCATACAGTTACTCGTAACGAACATTAGCGTATGAGAAGACATAGTCGTTGCTCGTTAGAATAAACGTAGAGTGATACAGAACGTGTATATTACTTAACATCTCGACGTTATATGTTTTATTAAGACGATAGGAAAAATAATTTTGTGAAATCGATCGAGATAGAAAAGCAAGATTATCTGATCGAACAAACAAGCAAATAATCATCGTACCGACCGTACTCTCTTTACCGACGCGACCAATTCGAACGGATCTGTGTGCACTTCAGTGAAGTTACTCTACACACTGTTTCTGACAATTGTTTCCTTTTTTATTTTTTATTTTTTTTTTATTTTTTTTTTTTATTTTTTTTTATTTTTTTTTTTTATTTTTTTTTTTTTTTTTTTATAAAGTATACAGAGACAATGTGAACGGAAAATTGGACGTAGTGAAAGAAAATTTGAAAACCGTGGGATGTACCGTGGGGGTAGGGATTTTTGACATTTTTGAAAAAAAAAAGAAAAAAAAGGAAAGAAAGAAAGAAAAGTAAAAAGAATAAGAGCTCGTTTTAACGACACGAACGAAGAAAAATATGATTGAAGGAGAAAGTTCGTTCTTTAGTTACCTTCTTTAAATGGGGTAAAAAGGTCGCTCGTAGGTAATATTGGGCAAAAGGGTTGGAGAAAGTTAAAAATTCTTCCCCTCTCCATCGATAAAAAGGGGTAAAAGTTTAGAAAGTTGGGGAGAAAAAAATTTGTCGGAGAAGGGATAAGTACGAATGTGTGTTTTGTCGTTGTTACGTATGAACTTCGATGTTGTTTCAGTTTGCTCGTACACGTGAACGAACGAACTAGTGTTTTATCGTCGCGTTCTCATGTTTATCCGTATCCTTGAAAAATAAATACGAGTGTCAATGGATGTTGCAAGGTGAGTCGATTTAAAAAAAAAAGGAAAAAAAAAAGAAAAAAAAAAAAAAAAGAAAAATACTCGATCATATCTTGTCAAGATATTAACACGTACCTAATCGTTCTCATTCAAGACTTTTCCTAATACCTAATATCAGCTGATTACTTGTTTATTTTTTATCTTTTCTTCCATCCATTTACATATACTTAACGCGTACTATTTCCTATCGACATCGTACATGCATAATAAAGAAGGTTCGTTCTAATGTCATTGATCGATGAACGAAACAATCGATATAAATATCGAATTAATTTTTATCCTTTGAATCCTTGATTATCAAAGAATTTTTTCATTGATTTATATATTAATTGTCAATTTAAATTTTCTAATTGAACGTAGAAACGTGTTACATCTTGACGATAATAATCGAATATTTCGGGAGTTTGTAGGTATCTATAAAAATGTGCCGGCATATATCGAGGCACTTAAAACAATGTAATTATTTTAAAAGCCTATGATATATAAATGGTTCTTGGTAGAGAAGGATATAACGCGAAAGAAAGAAAGGGACATTGTTAGAAGGAAGATGGAGATAAAAGAAAAGGAAAAAAAAAAAAAAATATATATATATATATATATATATATATATATATATATAGAAAAGGGGATTAAAGAAGAAATGCCGACGAAGAAAGAAAAAGAGACGAATAGAAAAAAATGTGTTTCACTCTCTCTCTCTCTCTCTCTCACTCTTTCTCTCTCTCGTTCTAACACAAGAGAAGTCTCTCATCTCTGTCTCTCTTGTCGGCCAATGAGTCGTCGTCCTCTTTTGGTGGCCCAACCCTCGGAGCAACATGGCCGCATCGTACGAAACGGAGCTTAAGTAAGAGTTAGGTCAAGTTAGGTAGGTCCTTCTGGACCGTAATTCTAGCTTGCTCGAGAGGGAGCAAGAAAGAGAGAAAGAGAAAAAGAGAGAGAGAAAGAGAGAGAGAGAGAGAGAGAGGGAAATGAAGAGAGAAAGAAAAAGAGAGAAAGAGAGGCGTGTTACAAACGGGCGATGCCTGTATGGAAGAGTCGGAGAGAAGGGTGGCGCCGTGTAGTCAGCCATCATGGGAGAAACCATGGCAAAGAAAATGCAGCATCCGCGTCTCTTTTAGTGTTCGAAAGACTTTCTTCGTCTAACCGATATGTAACCATCGAATGTTTGTTTTATAATATGATGCACGAATTAATTCTTTCGAATTTCTATATATATACGGTTAAAATTTTGCGCACGCGAGTGACACAAGTGCTGCGAAATTTCAATCAATCGAATACCGATTTGCGGCACGTATTTTATTATTCACGGGAGAGAGAAAGAACAAAACGAAAAAAAAAAAAAAAAAGAAAAGAAAAGAAAAAGAAAAAAGAATAGAGAAAAAAAAAGCAAAAGAAAAAAAAAAGAAAAGAAAAAGATATCGAAAATTAATTTTCGAACAAATGTTTCTTACGGAAGGTACGCTTTTTTTTCTTTTTCTGTTTATTGCTCTTTCCTTACTTAGGATCTTTGCATTCTTCTTTCTTTGGCTTTGTTTTTGTTTTTTATTTTTGTTTGTTTGTTCGTTTGGTCTTTTTTTCTTTTTCTTTTTTTTTTTTTTTCTTTTTCTTTTTCTTTTTCTTCTACGCAAATAGGAATGATGAAAGAAAGCACGATATTTATTATTCGACGGCATATATTGTTCTTCTCAAAAGTATAAACTCGCCCCTTGCTTGAGCATTTTTTTTTTTTGAACATATATATATATATATATATATATATACCTATATATCTATAAAATAATAATAAAAATATTTGTCATACGTATAAGTATCTGGCCGAACACCACGTCGGTACATACCCGCGAAGATGAAACCGTGTGCCTTGATTGCGATTCTGTTATATACAGGCTATAATTTAAGCTTAACGATTTAAACTTATAACAACTTAACGGATTTCGCGGTATTAAGAATGAAGTGAGACGATAATAAATTCTCTTGCTTGGAAGGTGGTAAGCTAATTAACGATCGCTCCCCGAGGTCTTTTCGAGCGAAAACGTCAGTATATAAACGAGCAAAGAAACACGGAATTCCAATAAAAATTCGATTTCACGTAATTATCGTTGCATAGATTAGGTATCTGTTTTCTTTTTTTTCTGTTTTCTTTTCTTTCTTTCTTTCTCTCTTTCCTTTTTTTTCTTTTATTTTTTCTTTTAATGAAAACGTAATTGAGGACACTGTTTATTGCTTATTATTTCTCTCTCTCTTTCTTTCTCTCTTTCTCTTTCTCGTTCGAATTTAAGATTAATTATAATAATAATAATAATAATAATAATAATAATAATAATAATAATCAAAAAGAAAAGAAAAGGCAAAAAAAAGGGAGGGAAAAAGAAATGAAACGAAAAGACAAAGCGTAGGATTAAAAAATTTCAATGGCATTTAATAATCGAATAGTTTATAGATAATTCTCACGTGGGGACATCACAACGAGTGTCCTTGGGGATCGTTAATTAATTCGAAATAAAATGTAATAGTAATCGTTTTTACCGCGATAAAACTTGAAATTAATGGCGAATGTACGAGTCCCCCTTAATTAATTTCCACCTGTCTCCTCTACTTTCTCTCTTTTTCTTATTTCACATTCGCGTGCGACAAGAGATAGGTATCGAGCTTGAGGCGAAGCGCAAAGTGCATGCGCGCGTCGAGCGAACCATAAAAAGGTGTACCGGATCGCGTTGTCGCGGGGTGCGAGTGTGTTCGTTCGAAGCCGAGGAGAGATGGTCATCGGACATTTTTCGTCTTTCGAGATCGCTGGCGAGAAAGAAAAAAAAAAGTATGGAAGAAAGATAGAAAGAAGTAAATAAAAGAAAAAACCCCGAAAAGAAAGGAAGAAAAGAAAAAAAAAAGAATTAAGAAGAAAAGAAAAAGGAAGAAAAAAAAAAGTTAAACGAGATAAGGAAAGAGAAAGGGAAGAAGGAGAATGTGACGAAGGAAGAGGGAAAGAAAGGGAAAAAGAGGGAGAGAGGGGGCGGGGCGGGGTGGGGTGGGGGGAGATTGAAAGAGGGAGAGGGAGAAGGTCGGGCTCGTTCGCGAATACAAATGGTCATCGACGATATCGGCTACTATAAATTGCCGCGAAAATCGTGGCTGCTCACGGTAAAGGGTGAAGTAAAGTAACGAATTAACGGCACAGGGTGTGTCGCAAAGTGCAAAGTACCGCGTTCTTGGTTTGTGTTTCGAAAGTAGCCGCCGTCTCCCCGTCACTACCACCACCGTCATCACTATTGCCACCTTTCCTATGTTAACCACGGCCGCCATCACATTCTCGGCAACGTCGTTAGTTAAATTATTCGAAGGAGGAGTGAATTTATAATGCCGCGTTACTTTTTACCTCCCCCATTCTCCTTATAATCCTTTTATGAACTGCCCTTTTAAGGAAGTAATAAATTTTATATTGCACTTGGTATTTCTTTTTCTTTTTCTTTTTCTTTTTCTTTCTTCTTCTCTTTTTTTTTTTAACGCTTTACATCTAACTGAGTAATCAGCCTTATAGACGTTTACGGAGCTTGTCAATGAAATGAAGAGAGAATTTATTTCCAACGTGATATGTCTTCGTACTTAACTTACGTAGCACGTTTTCTTGAGAGAGAGAGAGAGAGAGAGAGAGAGAGAGAGAGAGAGAGAGAGAGAGAAATTGTATACAATTAGTATAATCAGAGTAGTTGTTAGAAAAAGATATGAATACATCGTATAGATCGTAGACATATTATCGTATTTAATAGAATTCCAAGAATATAATGAAAATAAAAAAATTCTTAAAGGTTGCTTCTCATTATGAAAATATTTCTCAATCGCTTGACTCGCTTTCTTTTGATCTCTGTTATTATTTGATTATACGTACGTTTCGTTACTCCGTTCAATGTAATGATAATCTCGCGTCTCGATAATAAGGTGAAATAAATGACACTGGTCATTGAACATTCGTCGTTCTTATATCGTCAATTTAAATCGCAATGGAGATTTCTCAGAAAATGATACAAATATTGTACGTATATATATATATATATATATATATATATATATATATATATATATACGTAAGATTTTCTCGCGTTTGTTTCTCATAGTTGTCGATTGGAAAGCTGATAGTTACATTGGAAGAATATTTACTAGAATAGTTTACTACCGTATTATAGCCAATTTCTTGCAAATTCAATCTATTTCTTTGACGCATTATTATTTTATTCTATCGTAAATGTTGAGGAATCTGTTACACTCGTATTAAGTCACTTCCGACGGATAACGTTTTCTCTCGACAATCTACTTTCAGTATTATTAAAACAAAATAATATCTTGAATTATTCGAAAATTTTACTCACCTCTGGTGAAAATCAGAAAATCGACGACTTGGTTTAACCTCGAGTAATCTGAAAAGAGAAATGATTGTTTAATGAAAAAAAAAATATATATATATATAAAGGATGATAGCCATGTATCATTAATCAATATTTTCTATAATGATTCATGTTTTGCCTCTATCTAAATGTCTCATTACAAATATCCATCATGGATTGATCAATAAATTATTATTTAATATCATTCTACTTTTCGTTCATTTTATAGACAATCTCCTTCTCTCTCTCTCTCTCTCTCTCTCTCTCTCTCTGTCTCTTTCTTTCGTTCTCTTGCATAATATTATTAATTAAATATCACGCAATCTTACGATTTACCGATGTACGATTTTCGACTTTTAATGGCGATAATATTAATTGAACGTTTTAAAATTAAATACTTTCTAAAATTAGTAAGACGACGGTACTCAAACCGATTGAAATGTATTCTATAATCTACGTTATATCTCTTAGAATCTTTAAGGTACGATACTTTTTATGGGAATCAATGGAAAAAAAAAAAAAAAAAAAAAAAAAAAAAAGAAAAGAAAAGAAGAAGAAAGTGAAATCTTTCGTGAAATTGTGTAAAAAGAAATGAAAAAAGGATTGGGGGTAAGAAAAGCATTTAGAAAATAGTGAAAGTGTATTTATGGATAGGTCCGCTTGACTTTCGGCTAAAAGGGTTGGGTGAAAGTCTCTCATTTAAAGGGCTTGTAAAAAAAAGGCTTCGCTAGGTTAAAGGATTCTTATCCCTTTAGAAAGAGTTAACTCTTTCTTTCTTTTTTCCATCGATCCTACTTTTTCTTTGCTCGAAGTTCGACAAAAAATTTCTCTTCAACGTGTAGCCATTGTTCTTAACAAGAAAAAAAAAAAAAAGAAGAAAGAAAAAAAAACAGAAAAAAGAAAAGAAGAAAAAACAGAAGAAAATTGATCGTTGCTTTTGACTTATAGAACGTCATTGTTTATTTTTCATAAATCCAACGCTTTCGTTTTACCGATCGTGAAATCTATCTAGATAATAATAAAACAATACAACGCTAACGTTAACGCGTAACAAACATTCTTTAACATTCTCTATCATGAATAGATATCATTAGGATCGTTAAACTAATTAACCTTAGTAAAATACGCGAATTATAATTATGGTAAATTAAGTACTTCTTCCATTTTCTGTTTTTCGCAACGAGTTAATGTAAATCGTTCGGTAATCATTGAGATCTTTTTTCTTTTTTCTTTTTTGTTCTTCTTCTTCTCCATACTCGGGATAATTATTGAAATAAAAAAAAAAAAAAAAAAAAAGAAAAAAAAAACTATATCCACTATAGACATATTATTTACACTGAAAAATTTATTTCCTTGGAAGGACAGACGTGAATTGGGAAAATAATAAAGTTACTTTGCCAACGATTAAGAAATGGTGCAAAAAACAAAAGAGAGAGAGAGAGAGAGAGAGAGAGAGAGAGAGAGAGAGAGAGAAAGAAAGAAAGAGATATGAGAAAAGACGTTGTAAACGTAAGAAGAAAATTTGTATGAAATGATTGAATGAAAAAATGATAAAAATGAGAGTGAGAAAGAGAGAGAGAGAGAGAGAGAGAGAGAGAGAGAGAGAGAGAGAGAGAGAGAGAAAACCACTTGCAAGTTGGAAGCAACTTGTCAGCGAAACGAAATTTATATGGCCACGTTATATGGCGCAGTTAAAATAAATTAAACGCGTTTTATAGTTACTCAGTATAATTTATTTATGCTCCGGTCTATTATGTATATGTCGCGGAAAACGCAAAAGGCACACTCTTCTCTATCTTTCGTCATTCGTTGTCGGACAGCCGTCGGTTCTTTTTTCTCGTCACCTACGTAATCGCGAAAAGATATTTTCGCCTTGTAACGTTCACTTTTTCTTTTGTTTTATTTTTTTCTTTGTTTTATTTTTTCTTGCAATTTTCATATATATATATATATATATATTTTATATTTTTAAATAATCTTTAATATAACATTTGTTTTTCTTATTACATAGAACAACCTTACATCATAACTGTTTGCAAGTTAATAAAGTATAATAATAATAAGAATATTAATAATAATAATATAATTTTACTTTAGAATGGAGTAAGATATCTAATTAAAAGTGAAATATTTATAGATCGTTTTATAATCTTTTTCTTCTTTTTTCGTTATTATTATTATTATTATTATTATTATTATTATTTATTCAATATGAATTAAGATATAAGATAATTATGGTTTTATTGATAAAATAATTGTCAATAAAGTAACAAGTATATATATATAGATATAAATTTAAATGAATTTGATAGGTCAGTTAAGATTAAATTTTTCTTATTTATTATACATAATAAATATTAATTTGTTATCGAACAAAAAAAAAAAAGAGAAAGAAAGAAAGAAAGAAAATAGAAAAATAAAAGAAAAGTTAAATAAAAATCGGAGATTGTTACTCGAGAGATTTGAAAAGCACGGCATGTATGTAAGTACATAATATCCGACAAAGCGCTCAATTATGTATAGTAACGTGTCAATGAGAGATAATTGCTGAAAGGTCGTAGACCATTTAACTTTTTAAACGTGATCTCCGACGATATAAGGGCCGATGATATATCGTTATTGACGTTTGTGTCTTCGACCTTGTCTCGCTTAACGTCAATGATACTTAGAAAAATAAACTGACATGTTTCGGCAGAGTACCGTAAGGAATATTTTTATTTTCAAAATACGACGAATCTAATAATAATTTGTGAAAGAAATTCTACGTTAAAAAGGATGATAATTTCTTTGAAAATATTTATGATATATTCACCGTGATGGAACGTCTTATATCGTTTATATTAGAAATCGAATACAAAAGAAAAAGAAAAAAAAAAAAAAGAGAGAAAGAAAGAAATAAAAGTAGAAAAATAGAAAGAGAAAGAGGGATGATAAGAAGGAATATTAAAAAAAAAAAAAAAAAAAAAAAAAGAAAAAAGAAAAAAGAAAAGAAAGAAAATTGTAATCTACGGAAACGTATTTCACTTTGCGTTATCAATTATTAACGATGAACTATACGAAATAATAATAGGTTGAACGTGCGAATATCACGGTTACTACGATCCCTTTTTTGATAAAATTTAACAATTAGTAGTTACGTAGTATACGAGGTAAAATTTTTTTCCTTTTTGTTAATATCTTACGAGAGAAGGGCTATTAAAATTTTTAAGAAAAAAAAAAAGAAAAAGAAAAAAAAAAGAGTTAACGGTATCCTTTATTATCATCTAAGAACAATTCGTCTCCAGCGTAATATCACGGCGACTAAGGTAATGCGGGCCATGTAATGTCCAACGATAGAGTATGGTGAACGGCTATTTCCTAGACCTAGATAACTTATGGCACAAGGGAACCCCTGCGGATTTATCGCTGACTCTCACGCATTGTTTACGTCTCGACAGAGGGACGTAAATCCTCCTTCTAAAGTGCCAGAAACCGTCTGCGTTCACGCTTACCACGTCGTCGTACAATCGTGTTCCTATTCGTGGCTCTTAAGTTAACCTTTTATATCTATCTGCTATACTACAACCTATTTTTATTCTTTCATTTCTTTTCTTTTTTCTTTTTTTCTTCTTTTTTTTTTTTTTTTCTTTCTTTTTTTATTTAACCTTTGAATACTAGTTCGAAAAAATTTTAGATATCCTGATATATAGATATATAAGATCGTAAATGCATATTCGAATATTTTCCAATGGCTCAGATTGGAAATCGAAGAAAAATTTGTACGTAGAGTTACTAGATAGATAGATAGATAGATAGATAGATAGATAGATAGATAGATAGATAGATGAATATGATTATTGAAATAAAAGAGTTAGATGTTTCGAAGAGATAAATCGATCTTTTCTTTTCTCTTTTTCTTTACTTTCTTTTTTTCCCTTTTCTTATTAGTTATCATAAATATACGAAAAGATCATTATAAAAATATTAATTTTCACAAAGTAAAACTTTTCCAAGGGTTTAGATTAGATTGGGAAATATATTCGAATGAAATTATAATTTCGTTTGCATGATTTAACAATTTTTCTGATGACAATGGAGAAAGATAAAAGAGGAAAGAGGATTGAACAATGTATAGTAAAAGACTTTCGATCGTTGGCCGATCGACGGAATATGGAAGCGAATCCGTAGCTCGTAAAACCTTCGGACAAAATCGTGGAAATCTCGAAGGAAATCCTGATTCGTGAATTCAGAATCGGCGCTCGCACGAACGCGGAATAGGAAATGCCTAAGGGCTCTCCGTCCGGTAACGGCCTTAATCGGAAATCGATGCCTATTCTCTTTTCTTTTCTTCTTTTATCTTTCTCTTTTTCTCTTTCTCTCTTTCGTTTTTTTCTTCTTCTTAGGTTTCTTTTCTTTTTTTTTTTTTTTTTTTTTTTTTTTTCTTTTCGTCGCACGTATCTCTTGGTATCGTTCGATCTTCGAGCAACCTTTGAATTTTTGATGAACTATCCCAAATACACAAGCTAGTACCTACAATGTTAGAAAACTTTTCTCAAAAACCTCTTTCATTTCTGATACTTGTTCTTACTTTATCATTTTATATAAACGTTTTGAACAAAAAGAATACAAAAAGATTGAAGTTTTTTTGATATTCGCATAAAAAATATGTTTTTTTTTTTTTTTCTTTTTATCATCTCCGTCCATTGTTATGACGAAAGAATCGACTATGAACAATACCGACGATTATCTCTTTTTTATCATTTTAATAAATGAAATGAAATAAAAAAAATTAAAAAAAAAAAAAAGAAATACAATTTAACTCTAATACTCCTCCAAGATATTCGTTAAATGTGAATATATTACTGTTCCTATGAATGAAATTTTTTTATCGCGTAAATTATCTTTCATAATTCCGTGTGTTTGGATCGTAACGAAAAGAAATTTGAAAATCCATTGATTTTCGAACAAACGTTCGATTGCTGATTTATACGAACAATATTAGATTCAATCCCGAACGTCCTCGAACCCACATCATCCTCGTCCCATCCACCACCATTTCCTCTCTTTCGTTTCTCAATCGAAGCCGAATAGAAATTTCTCAAAGGGAAATCAAACGTTCGTATCTTCTCAGTTCTCTTCTCGTGAATGAAAATTTCGTCTTGGACATATACGATAACTATCTAACAAGACGAGACAAATTCACGACAACGTTACGATCGTATACTAATACGTTTATCTTCGTGCATTTCGCAGATGAAAGAAGAAATATCAAAATGAGGGAAACAAGAGAATAGAAGAAAATCGTTCGAGAAGAAAGAAGAAAATTTATTCGAGAAGAAAAGGAAGAAGAAAAAAGAAAGGAAAAAGAAAAAAAAGAAAAAAAAGAAAAACATCGACGTTGTCGTTAACGTTGTCGTTGTCATCGGAGTAGATGAAAGAGGACATTGGTCATGATCGAAAGAAGAAAATCATAATGGAGTTACGAACCATCGTGTTTTGGATAGCGCGACTCTATTCGATGTCGCGGCAGGAAGGAAGGAAGGAAGAAAGAAAGAAAGAAAGAAAGAAGGAACGATCATCTCTCTGTCTAAAGAAAATGAAAAAGAAGAGAAAAGAAAGTAGGGTGGGAATGGTGTGAGGGTGAGAGTGGGAGTGGGAGTGGGAGTATGGATAGTGTAGAGGGGAAGTAGACCCTTGGTCTCAACAGTTCTTGGAATAATCCGCCGTATAAATTGGATCGTCGAAGGAACATGGAAACTGAACGTGCTGGAAGAGAGACTGGATGAGAAAGAGAGAAAGAGAGAAAGAGAAAGAGAAAGGAAGGAGGAGAGAAACATAGACGATGAACATGGGTTTCATCTCCCACACGAGCTTCTCACAACGAGATTCTACATACAGGATAGCGAGTTCCTCCTCCTCCTTTTGTCGATGGTATATGCAGGATATATAGATAAATATAAGACACGGGGACGTGTCTCGAACGTGAAATCTCGAATGAATTTCTTTTTTCAAAGGAGGGAAAAAAGGAAAGTTCAACTTCGACGGATGAATTTTTCCGATCGTCGGTGGAAAAAATGGGAAAGCTCTAGTTCGTTATATTTTATTTTGCCTTTTGTCTTCTCTTCTCTCTCTCTCTTTCTCTCCTTTTTTCTCATTTCTTTACTTTTCTTTTATTTTTCTTTTTTTTTTTTCCTACGTGGAAAACAACAACGAAAACATTTATCTGTTCTTCGAGAAATGTCGAACGACAAACGATGATCGTTTATCGAATTTGAAGGAAACGGAAGCCTCGTCAGACTTAGGTATATGTTAAATGTGAAACAATTTGTAAGGTCTCGCCAACTAATTTTACGAGAAGGATACGAAGCGTGACTTCAACGTATCTCGTTAACGCCAAACGAACGTAGCGATAGCTACGTGCACGTTGTATTTGTGTAAGCAGGCGAGTTTCTTTGTGTACGCGTGTGTGTACGCGTGTATATCTATCTCTGTGCAAACATAGCAAGGTATTGTCTGGAAAACGTGTTTGCAAACCAACGTTGGTTTGTTGATTCGCCTGGAATTGGATTAAACGGGAGAACTCCTTCGCTTCTCTCTCTCTCATTCTCTTATTCTCTCTCTCTCTCTCTCTCTCTCTCTCTCTTTCTCTCTCTTTCTTTTTCTCTTTTTCTATGTAATATTACGAACGATTTCCTTTGTTTTCAAGTGACCTTCGATGAGAAATAAGACCACACCCTAGCGAACAAATGTCAAGTACTACAGAAAACCTTTGAATTACTTCTTATCGTAACCTCCAACTCACTTTAATGGATTCGTTAGATCGATTTATGGATTATCCTTGTGTCCGATAATTGTGAAATAAAATTCTGACTCTTTGCAACAATGTAATTATTTCGTCTACTTTCGTTCAATTGATTTACCGTTCGTAATTTTTCTTTTCTTTTCTCTTTGTTTTCTTTTTTTCTTTTTTTTTTTTCTTTTATTTTTATTATTATCGAAATTATTTGAAGTAAAAAATTCCTCTGATGTAAAAAAAAAAAAAAAAAAGAGAAAGTCCGATTTAAGCGGGTCTCGTAAATCTAACGAAGAGATTTGTTGGAAAAAGAAAGGTCAATCTAGTTCGGCCGTTTCAGATGAGGATTAGATTAGATTATTACGTAGATAATGGCGTCCGTAAATACGAATAGCACCCTTTTTTTCCCACCCCACGCTCTTTCTTTCTCTTTTCTTTTTTCCTTTCTTTTCTATTCTTTTCTTTTTTCTTTTCTTCATTCGAAACAATTCCACGTGTGATAATATAATAGATTCTAACGATAGTTCCGTATTCTTTCTAATCCTTTAATTACATTTAGATTGCGAATTATCAGAAGGATTAAAAGTTGCAAAAAATATTATGCATACTTGTCGATAAATTACGTAAAAATAGAAACAATAACGGATAACATAGGTTTACTTAATATAAAATTCCTTTAACATAATTTTAATATATCATCTTGTTTTAGATAGTTAATCATTATTAAAAACAACGATAAGTTATTATTATATATTATCTTCTTAAAATTATACATCGTTTATCGTTTAAACATAGCACTTATTTTATTATTATTAACACGAAGTAGATTCGACCTCAATGAAAAACTTCTTCCGTATACAAACCGTCCGCTCTTTCATTTTGCGAAAACTATATGGAGGAGGTTCGATCAAGGACACTCATAAAGGAACACGAGCCAACGTCAATATATCGAAGGGTACAAAGTTTGCCTTGGAAGATTCCCAAAATTTGTTCGTATGTATGTTCGCCAAATCGTTTTCTTCCCTCTCTCTCTCTCTCTCTCTCTCTCTCTCTCTCTCTCTCCCTCTTTCTTTCTCTCTCGTTTTAATAAACAATAGCAAATGCTTTCGTACATCTTCATATATACACCTACCAATATGTACCGATAGATATAAAAATATATATATATATATATATATATATATATATATTGGAATGAAAAGAAAGGGCCTTTCGTTTCTAATCTTTCGTCGAGGCAGCCACACCTCGAAAAGGATCCTTATAGCATATATGCCTGACTGAACGCGCATGCACCAATACGATTCGACGTCAACGTCGTATACTCCTTGTTTATTCAACGGTTGCTTCCCTCCTTCTCAGAATTCCTCTCTCTCTCTCTCTCTCTCTCTCTCTCTCTCTTTCTTTTTCTTATTCCCATGCCGATAGTATCCAAGAAGCTCCAAAGTTAAGTCCTTTTTCTCCCTCGTTCCAGACGAGACTCAGACGAGAACGAGTAGAAACCTCCCTTTGTCCTCTCTCTCTCTCTCTCTCTCTCTCTCTCTTTCTCTATTTCTTTATCTTTCTCTTTCCAGCTTTATAAAATATAAGCAATTTCATAGTTTTCCCAGACAACGACGACGACGACGACGACTCGCACGTGGAGTTTCTTCAACTCCCACACCTCGACGTATCTTTACGACTCGGCACTTTCGGATTTCACCAAGTTTTCGGTCCTATGTTCGGCCTATCGCCTTCCTCACTCCCTCCCTTCCTTCCTTCCTTTGCTTCCTTCCTTCCTTCCTTCCTTCCTTCCTTCCTTCCTTCCTTCCTTCCTTTCTTCTTTCCTTCCTTACTCTTATACCTACTCTTTCTTTAGGAAATATCACTTGTAATTTCCAGTTCCCACGGGATATATACATATGTATCTACCCTCGATGTTGTTACAACGACAAACGTGTTTTTATAAATTTCATATGGCGAGATAAAAATGTTCTCGACGGTTTAGAAATATAATAATATGCTTTTGTATATTTATCTATTTTCCATCTTAACGATGGATATCGAATAATCGATAAAATTGTACGAAAGTATATTTATTAAAATTTTATTAGACATAACTTGGCGTATGAAATATTTATAAAATTTTACGTAACGATATATATATATATATATATAATATTTATTTGTCGATGAATTTTAATTTTGTTTTTTTTTTTATGCGATAGTAATAGCTTTTAAATATTCAACGATCGAATATCAATAAAATTGTTTAAACATTTTTTTCTACGATTCCATCGTAGATGTAACCTTGCAATATAAAATACTCGTAATATTCTACGTAAATATTAATTCAACGATTAACTTTAATGGACTTATAATTTCTTACTTAATGAATTGAATTCCCTTTATTTTTAATTTCTAAATGAGTGAAATTTTTTGGTTTTGTTTTGACACGTTTGTTGAAATAAAAAAGAAAAAGTAAAAAAAAAAAAAAAGAAAAGAAAAAGAAATAAAATAAAATAAAAGAAGAAAATTAAAAAGAAAGAAAGAAAAAAAAATGCAGGCGATCTTCAATCGAAACGTCGTACAACATGTTGGCGTCGGTAATGTTAAAATCGTAAAGTTTCAAACGAGGTGAGAATCGATAAGACGTACGAGCTGTATTATCATACGTATTATAAATAATATTATGCAGAGAAACATTGCGCGTACGTTTAGAACACTTCACGTGGCCCATAACGAACCTATTAATGAACATTCTCTGAATATTCGCAGGAGCGCTCGCCCATCGATTACCTCTTACGATGGAAGGAAAGGAAAGGTAATAAGTATTCCTTTAGGGGTATATAGATGCCTACGTCGAATACGTAATAGCTTTCAATGGACAAGTCGAATTTTTCTTCGCGTTAAAATCCTCAACGATTGTTTTTCTTTTTTTTTTTTCATGATAAAAGGCTGGATAGTTAGTAAAAAAAACTAATAAAAAAAAAAAGAAAAGAAAAGAAAAGAAATGGACTGAAGTATAGTTTAAAAATTTCACTAATAATAAAAAAAAAAAAACTCTCTATATATTTTACAACGATCGTAAAACTTTGTACTCGTGGAATTATTTTAACGAGTTAAATATTGATTTACATAACGCAAGCGTATTCTCTGTGTCATTTATTATTGATTAGTTGTGTTTGATTTAAACAAAACAAAACAAAATATGATAATAGATATGCGTAGAATCAATGACCTTTTGTTTGTTTGTTTTTTTTTTTTTTTTTATTTCTGAAGTTTATCCAACTGGATTCTGTATTCCGATATCATCGAGTAGGCGCATAGAGGGATAATTCTAGCGAGCGTGCCTTCCTTAGAAAATGGTTAAAAATGGGAACGAAAGGAGGAACGTGGTATCCTTAAACTTGCTATTTGTAGTCTCTCAAAGTATCCTCCTTCATCCTTTTTGTTTCTTCTTTTATTTGAGAAAGTAGCAAAATACACATGATCGTTTTTCCACCGCGAACGATCTCGTTCATTGTGATTCTCAACGAACGTCCCTGATTGGAGTCCACGACGAGCAATTGGATTCCACCATTCCGTAAACTCGTTTAGTGTGAGGGACCTTTCTCTCTTTTCCTCTTTCTTTCTTTTTTCTTTTTTTTTACACCTGCATCCACGCCCACGCCATTAGAGAATCGGAGACAAGTTGAACGGACAAAAATGGTATATCCGATTCCGTGAAAATTCTTTAAATCGTTTCTTCCTTCCTCGCTTTTTTGTTGTTACCTGTTTTTCTTTTTTATTTTTTTGTTTTTCTTTTTGTTTTTTTTTTTTTGTTTTTTTTTTCTTTCTCTCGTTTCTTTTCCCATCATTCAAATCCCATTATCGAGCTATTCAACGAGAAAATTTTTTTCTTCGATAAAATCAAGAGACTTCGAATATAAAAATCCGAACACTCTGAAGTTAACATCAGAAATTTATAAGGGATTGCTTTCTCGGTACCTTTGTGATCCGCCCTATGTGATAAATAATCCCTTCTGACCGTACTAATTGTATCTCGTTATACTGTTTATACATTGGCCTATGTCAGACCCGGCCGACATTTTAAATTCTAATATCGATAATTCATACTCGAGTATACATTTTAAACGAGTTTAATTAATTATTTAAATAATTATCGTTTCTTTTTAAAATACGAGATCGTTGTTATTCGCTTAAACATATATGTAAGGGATAAAGTATTTTAAAAACAACAACAGATTGTATATTTCTCATTTTAACACATCATTCGGTCAATTTTCATTAGAAAAATTTCATTCGAATAATAAGATTTAACATATCGAATTTGACGCAATTAATGCGTATAATGAAGAATCAAAAGAGAAAAAGAAAAAGAAAAAAAAAGAAAGAGAGAGAGAGAGAGAAAAGAAAGATAAAGAAAAAGAAGATTTGATTATATAAATGTTAAATCACATGTCTCGAGAATATAAATTAATTTTTTACGATTAAGACCCTTTAAACTCTTTATAATGTCTACTTACTCGCATTCGCACGAAGATCAAATCGTAACGCTTCCGTATTCAATGTTTCACGAACCTTCTTCCTCTTCTTCTTCTTCTTCTTTTTCTTCTTCTTCTTCTTCTTCTTCTTCTTCTTCTTCTTCTTCGTTGCTATTTATAGATAAAACTATTTTCGAACGACGTGCTTCGTATCTCGCGCGTGAGACGTCTACACGCCTACACGTTTTTCCACGCGTGAATTTCACGATCGTTCTCCCTGTTTACCTCTCGTAATTCCTTTTCTCTTTTTCTTTCCTTTATCTTTTATCTTTTTCTTTCCTTTATCTTTTATCTTTTTCTTTTTCTTTCTCTTTTTCTTTATCGTTTTCTTTTTTCCCTTAAGTATTCTCTACTTCGTAGCAAGCAACTCGTGAATCCGATCGTAAAAAGCGTTAATGACGAAAGGTCATTAAGATTATTACGCGCAAAATAAAAACAAGAAAAAAATGAAAAACAAAATTGGACTTTCGATCGTTCGCGGAGACACTTTTGATGTCGTAATAAAAATTATCGCAAATAAGTCGTGGCATTCGTTTGTCGTAACACCGATATCAGAATGAAAAAAGAAAAAAAAAGAAAAAAAAAAAAAATAAACAGAACAAAAAGAGGAAAAAAAAAGAACGTGCCTTCAATTTTTTTTTTTTGGTATTCGATTTATAATAATAATAATAATAATCATAATCATAATAATAATAATAATAATAATAATAATAATAATAATAATAATAATAATAATAACAAATAAATAATAATAATTATTATTATAATTAAAATCAATCTATTACTTATAAGAATTTTCACATTTATTACATTATCTTCGTGGATCACGTTAATGAATAATAATTATTTGTCGTCGAGGACACAAATATATAAATATATATATATATATATATATATATATATATATATATATATATATATATATACGACCTCGATTTTATCCTTATCTTAGATAATTGGACAGTATACGATCAACTATGGAAAACTCGAAACTCCGTTATTTTCGTGTGCGCTCGCTAAAATTATTCCAAACGAGAAACCAAGATAAAGTTATGTTGAAAGTCGCGATGCCAATGGCAGTGCTCCCTGTGATATACCTTTCAAAATTTCAAATGAAACTCATAATATCATTTAGAAATGAAATTCCAATGAATTATTTCGTCCAATTAAATTTTTCGTTATATCAAGCGTAGAAAATAGATCGTTGATATTCGTTATCATAAAATAATTCCTTGCGTTTCTTTTTCTTTTTACATTTTTGTTTTCGTTTTATCATTTATGTAAACGTTTGATCGATACGAAGTAAACCGCAATGTGTATTTCATGAAAATTCATTTTCTAAGTATACCATGGGATCGAAGTTGAATGAGAAAGAAAGAAAAAGAAAGAGAGAGAGAGTGAGAAAGAGAGAGAGAGAGAGAGAGAGAGAGAGGTTCCTCTATTCTTGGCCATTTTCAAGAAGAATTCCTTCCTCGTACACCTGTACCTACGCCCACGCCATTAGCCCTGGAATAAGCGGGAGCAAGTACGGGATGAAAAGAATGGTATGAGGTATCCCTTTTCTCGAAGGAGTCCTGATTCCAAAACTCCTAACTTGAGAGAGAAACTTGGAGAGCGTGGGAGGAAGGTAGATTATCTCGGCAGACGGCGAAATGGTAAAACTTGTTGGCCTGCTGTGCATGTCGGAGAAGAGGGGGAGGGTTGAACTAGGGTGGAGAGAAAGTAACGGAGCGAAGAAAGAGAAAGAGAGAGAGAGAGAGAGAGAAAGAGTAAGAAAGAAAGAGAGAAGTGTAAGATGGAGAGAGCTTTCCAAGTCTTTCTCAAAAGGAGTAGGTAGACGCAGCTGTGTGAAAACTGCACGACACGCCCCTCTTGCCTCGCTTCTTCCTTCTTCGGCATCGTCTTGAACCAGCAGCCTAACTTCTGTCAGGGTGGAAACGTAACCCACCCCTTCCCTGCTCTCTTCCCAGCAAGCTCTTGGCTGGTAGACGACGTCGATTCGCATAGGGTGGTGGTTCTCTCGTGCATCAGCCAGGGTCGATTCAGAGCTCCCTCGAAAACCCTCGCCAAAAGCTCTGCCAGGGCTGTAGCATAGCTGGATGTGTGCGACTCTAAGTGTGTGTACGTGTGTGTGTGTGTGTATGTGTATGTGTGTGTCTATACACGTGCCTACGTGCCTGCATACGTATATGTGTATGTATGTATGTATGTATGTAACTATATATATATATGTGTGCGCAAGTTTAGGTTACTTTACTACCGACGGGCTTTGTTTGTACTGGTATTGGTAGGTATTCGTCTCGACGTATTTTATCTATGATGGTGGTGGTAGTGCTAGTGCTGCCGCTGGAGCTTGCGTTCCCATTTTCCCTCTCTAGCTCCATCAGCATCAGGATCGATACGTGGCTCCGGTGTGTAGTCCAGGAGACCAGCCAGACTCTATTACTCCGACTGGTACGCTTCTGTCTTACGATATATGCAGAGTTATTCCTGACGATTCTACGAGTCCCTTTTCGTTTTTCGAATTCTCTTTGCAAGTCAAAAAGTTCACTTCCTGTGTATCTTTTCGTTTCTTATTTTTTCTTCCCCTTTCTTTTTCTCTTTTTTTTTTTTCTTTTTTCTTTTTCTCTCTTTTAGAATCTCATCTCGGAAAACTCGATATTCATCGAAATCACGAAATTATTATCGATTGCTGTCCTTTCGAGACATGGCAAAAGAGTAGAATTCAAACAAGCGAAATTTATCGAAAGAATGAATTAAATAAAAATTCTTTATTAAAATTATGATTTACTTACATACTCATTTACATATGTACTTATCGTACTTACATACGTACATTTTACTTACTCGATAATTTTCATCAACGGTGTTCATTGATACAGTTTTATTCGATCAATTACAATGGCAGAGAGAATGAAAGATTTTTTTTTTCTATTCTTTTCTTTTTTATTATTTTTACACATTTAAATCTTTCAATGTGATAAATCTCAAGCTATAATATATACTGTTATATGGACTGTACGCAAAAAAAAAAGGATAGAATAATGAAGAATTTGTTAAATGTTTAAAAATCAAATCGATACTCATGCTGATGTCATTCTTGATAAAGCGTACGATCCGTTCGCCATCTTAAAAGAAAAGTTCCTAATTTAAAGGACGTACGGGGCACGCTGGCGGATGGCAATAGAGTAGCCGTTTCATGCTCTTCGAGTGCTCGTAAAAGTCTGAAACTCACGACCGTATGGTATATTCTCTTTCTCTCTATTTCTCTCTGTTGCGATCTCGGTCCTCCCTATCTGGCAAACGTCTAACCATTGGCAAAGGAAGAGAAATCTTCCGATAACCGTGCTCCATTTATAACTCACCGGTAATGACACAGTTATCTACAACAACGAAAGACAGGAATGTCTTCGTCAAGACTAAGAGAGAATGCTTTCACGATGACGCGTTGACACGTCGAGACACTCATTCTACCCCTGCTCCTTACCACCCTTACTCTCCATCGTCACCACCCCCCATCCTCTTACTTCTTCTTCTCGTCTCCCTCGTTACTCCTTTCTCCGTTACACGTTCTCCATTCATGTGAATACAATTACGATGCAAAGGACAAAACGTTTATGATAAACAATGTTCTTAACGAGTAAGTATAATCGTAACTATAATACTTACACGTAACAATAATACTTTACTTACATAGATATGTAAGTAAATAATATACATATCTGTCTCTACGTACATACGTTCAAAGTATGACAAATAATTTGGAAATTTTTTCTTTCTTTCTCTTCGTTTTTTTTTCCTTCTTTTTTTCTTTTTTTTTTTTTTTTAACTAATAGCACATACGAAGAAATCCAAGAATAATATTATATTAAAGAACGATCACGTAATCACGTATGTACGTAATTAATTCCTCGTTTATTTCCTTCTCTTTTTTTTTCTCATTTTTCTTCTTTTTTTTTGGCAATGATAATTTATAGATCTAGAGATAATTTAATGAACGATTTAACAACGCCAAATTCAACTTGTAGATAAACGACATAAATTAAACGAAAGGTTACCCTTTCTCTTCCTTTTCGACAAAAAAATATATTCTCCATCGAAATGAAAGATAGGTATGTATATCGAGGCGTTAGTTCGTTGCGTAATTTCTTATAGATTTTTTATGTCATAAAGATGACGATTTTTTTTTTTTCTTCTTCTTCTGACCAATATCAAGGGATCTTACCATCGAAAGTAGACAAGTCGTAATAATAAAAATCTGACCGATACGATGTTAATTATATAAATTCGTTGTAATTTTATCGAAAAAAAAAGAAAAAAAAAACGAGGGAGAAATTATGCAACGATTTACCTAATAGATGATATTCAAAAGAATAAAAAAAAAAGGAAGGAAAAAAAAAAGAAAGAGACTTTTTCGATTTCGTTGCTAATATTCGACATCGATTATTTTATCTTATTTTACTGTCGTTGTGTATTAATATTTTTTACGTTCCGTCGGATAAAGAGAGAAAGAAAAAAAAATAAAAAAAAAAAAAAAATAAAAAAAATAAAAAAATAAATAAAAAGAAAATATATTCAACCGATTCGTTCTTAAGCAACGATAATAGTATTAAAATATCTATAAGAACTCCTGAGGCAATTTTTAATTCGTAAATGACGATATAAATTAGTCATTGGTTCAATGATACAATAGAAAATATATTATTTAATATATGCGTAAGTGGATCTATAAAAAAAAAAAGAGGGGGGAGTTCGTTACAATGATACGGCTTCCTACGCTAAAGAACTGAACGATGCGATTACGGGGATACGTAAAGCGTCGATTTTACCGTCGGCCGCCATCGAATATAATATTGAAAGTGTGGCCAAGAAGAGATACCTTAAAAGACATAATCAACGATCCTAAGCTGAGAAGAAAACGAGGTGCACGAAGCTCCAAGTAAAAGGATAAAATGAATATAACTTATCTACCTAATATATATATATATATGGTATGTACGTATATATATATATATATATATATATGTACATAACTGCATACGTTTATAGAATATACCTATGTATGTATATGGGGTGTCATTAATTCGCGTACTAACGAATGCTGACTTTTCGATACGAATTAGTCGATCTGTTCACTCAGTCCATTAACATCCAGCGAATCTTCCGAATCCTCACATATATAATATAGATAGGTATCTATAAAAATTCAAACGCGAATGGAGACGCTGAAATACCTTGGTGCATTAAACGTGCAATAGGATAAATAAATTGGATTCCCTTATCTTGGTAATGTCGAACGCGTCTTGCCGTACGATGACGTCCTCGTTACGTTGAGATCATTCGATTTCTCGTGCGAAATCCTACCCTCTTTTTGTAAATAATACGAAGAAGTAGAAGAAGAAGAAGAAGAAGAAGAAGAAGAAGAAGAAGAAGAAGAAGAAGAAGATAATACTTGTTTCGAAAAAATGTTATGGAACACGATGGCAAACCAATGTAATCCTCAATGTTCCTTACAGGAATTCATTAGTAGATTCGTACATCGAAATCGGACTTAATTAGAGGACTAATTTGAATAACAAAAAATTAACTCTCCAACCGGTAGATTTTTATAGCTGAACAGTCACCAGCAAGCTCGTTTGGTTCCTTTCGTAATGATCACATTCTCCATGGTCGAAAAGTTTCACTTCTTCTTTGATTTCTCTTTCTTAAAGTCCGACATAGATACGTAAAGTAAAGTATCTATCTATCCACCTTAAGGGTAAAAGAGAAAAAAGAAAAGAAAAGAGAGAGAGAGAGAGAGAGAGAAAAGAAGAAAAACAAAAGATAGAAAGAGAATACCTATTTCATAGTTTTGATTTCTCTTAAATGTTCTATCAGTAAAGAAAATCTTCGATTCTAGATAACTAAAGAGTTGTACCACCATCGACGCATTCCACTCGGAATAAACTGAACGAAGATGAGGGTAAAAACCGTAGGCGTTTGTACATGGGCCAACTATCTTTTCCACCTCTCTCTCTCTCTCTCTCTCTCTCTCTTTCTTATAGACTGGTAGAAAGAGAAGAAGTAAACAAACGAATAAATAAGCGAGTTAATAAACAAGCCGCCTTATCTCACATAATTGTACGAGAATCCAATAAGTTGTCGGCTGGTTGGGTATCGAGGAAGATCGCTTGGTTGAATAAAAAGTGGGCATTATGCGACCCGTCCAATGAGGATAGTCCGTTGTGGTGCTAAAAACGAAGCAAAAGAAGATGCGAGGGAGGGATAGAGGGGAGGAGGAACGAAAGAAAGAAAGTGAGAGAGAGAGAGAGAGAGAGAGAGAGAGAGAGAAAGGGTACGGTGGATTATCGAGCCAACGAAGAAAAACGTTGTGGTTACTTATGGAACGGGTTCGAGTTTTGCCCACGAGGCGTTGGCGATGGAAGGATTGGTAATGCCCGTGCTCGGCCATATGGCTGAACCTGGAGAAGAGGGACTAAAGGCGGACTAAAGAAAGAAGAGAAGAAAATGAGAAGAAAAGAGAGAGAAAAAGAGAGAGAGAGAGAGAGAGAGAGAGAGCAAACCAATGCCGCGTAATGCAACGAAGGCAACGACTCCAAGCGGCGCAGTTCGATAAGTTTAGAACTCTCTGGAGTCTTTATTGATACTTGGCCATTTCCACTTGTCCCATATATATCCCCCTGTGGAAGTCTTTCCCCTTCCTCCATCTCTTTCTTCTCTTCTTTCTCTTCTTCTTCCTTTTCCTCCTTCCCTACTCGTTCGTTGCCACCCGTCGGGAGGACTACGGGAGGACAGGACGTCGCTTGGAATGTCGCGATTACGTGAAAGAAGTCTAATACGGAATGTTATGTTCCAGGGTGTCTCGTAGCTCTCCCTCGTACACGGACGCAAAAATTCTCAGTGTTCTCGTCTAAAAATGGTATTAGCTGTGTTCGAGAGTTTATTTCCCTTCCTATCGACTCGCCATCTTCTTCTTCTTCTTCTTCTTCTTCTTCTTCTTCTTCTTCTTCTTCTTCTTCTTCTTCTTCCTCTTTCTCTTACTCGTTGAGATCACGACAACCGCCTCGGACCCTTTCCTCTTACATCTTTATGGCCTTCTAGGATATGCAGTATTGAACAAGATAGTTTGGATTTCGTTGAATGACGTTATTGGTATTACTTTTTCCTCCTTCTTATTTATTTATATATATATATATTTATTTATTTATTTATTTATTTATTTATTTATTTACTTACTTATTTATTTCTCTTTTCTATTTTTCTTTTTCTTTTTCTTTTTGTTTTCTTTTTTTTTTTTTGTTTTTTCGAATATATAGATACGATTTTATTAGACTTTTAATGTCTTCGACATTCAGATATCACGTACGGAAATTAGATAATGTAGAAATAAGGAAAAGAGAAAATGACAACGTGAAGAAACTTCGATGTTAGTTTGGTATGAGGAGAAATCGTCTTGAGGAAATAAAAGAAAGAAAGAAAGAAAGAAAGAAAGAAAGAAAAGGAAAAAACTCATTTGAAAGGACGAAGAAGAATTGGAAGGAAGTTTGGCTCGGTGATTGTCCATCAGGATATCCTTCGATTACGATCGAAATTGCTGAATCGAAACTGTCCAATCCAGTTTGATAACAATTCGATTTCTAAAAAGCGATCGTCTTTTTGTTTTTTTTTTTTTTTTTTTTTTTTTATAAATATATATATGTGAAGACTGTAAGAACTTTTGGATTGTTAGTTCGGAAAATTAGTTACCATTCTTTTTTTCCTTTCTTTATTTGTTCAATTAATCAGCGTATTAATGAAATAATTAAATGAAATCATCAAAAAAAAAAATGTCCACCTTTTGTATGATAACGCTTTACGATAAACTTTTATCTCTCGAAATATTTCAAATATTTCTTCTCGTTTATCTTATTTTACGAAGGAATATATAAAAAATGAAGAGAGAAAAAAAAACATTAAATTAAAAAGATAATCCATAAGGATTTTATCGATTGGAATTTTTTTAATCCGAAGAAACGGAGGTATAATAAAAATACATATCTAACTGTTTGCTTACTTTAGCTATTAAGATTTCCCCTCTCCCCTCCCACCCCCCACGCCCCCACGCCACTCCATCCGTTATATCACGTGTTTTATAAATCATGCTCGACTCAAATAAAAACGAGAAACCCGCTCGTGATTTTAGTTGTCATTATCGTAATTCAAAGAAACTGTTACCAGCTGATGCTCGTGTCGTCTAATATCCCCTCCATGAATCGTTACAACGTGTCACTCGCGTGCCGACCACCAATCGAGAGAGTTAACCGTTCAAAATGATCGACTTTTCTTCTTTTTTTTTTTTGTTTCTTTTCTTTTCTTTTCTTTTTTTCTTTTTTTTTTTTTTTTGATCAACTTTTATTCCCCATCATTTGTTGTTGACCTATTCTAAATAACGACGAAAGTACCATACTCGTTTATCGTTACGTTAGAACGTCATCCCCACTCTTAGACTCTTTAATAAGGGATCATTGAACTGTTTCAAATCATAGAAAAAGAAATCATCTCATTGGCGGATTTAACCAATTCTATTGAAATCTCGAATGATGTTTTGCGAAGGAACGCTAAGATAATCGATATTTAAATCTCGAGAGACGAATTTTATTGTAAAATACTGATTGAAGATTGGACTTACGTAGATAAAGGGATAAAGGGATGGGGATAGAGTTGGAGGGGGGGAAGGGGGACCAAGGTAAAATGTTTTTAGGTAAAATGATGTCATTTGGTTGAACCCTTCGTTATCTCGTATCATTATCGAGGATCTTTCCTGGAACATTTACGTATCATAATAAGAAATATCACGAAGACAGGAATTGGTTATCTAATCCCTTGATAACTAATTTAAAAACACGACACGCGTAATCACAAATTGGAATTAGCTTTTAATAATTAATACTTTTAATATTTAAATTTAGCTTTTATTAATTTTATGTATAGTTAGTAGAACATTTGTAATTATTGAATTGTAAATTATGGAGCATTTAATAAATTTCACCTTTTATTCGTTCACGCATAATGACGACTTATGAGCAAATGAGTGAAATCATAATTATAAGTTTACTTTCATTTATTTATTTTGTTTATTTCTTTTTTTGATTAAAAGAAAAAAAAAATTTTCTTTTTTTTTTAATTCAAAAAAATGTTCTTCCATTTTTTTTCTATTTTCTTTTTTTCTTTTTTTTTTTTTATTTAAGATAACAATAATAAAGTATTATTGTTCAATTTAGATATTTATTATGTCATTGTTTGATAACATTATGTTCATTTATGCTGAAATCACAATTATATATTATTATTAGTTCTTCATTTTGAATGATAAATTTATCATTGCATATAGAGCGATTAGGTGATTTAATTTTTAGAAAAAAAAAAAAAAAAAAAAAGAAAAAATTGTCAACGTATCTCGAATTTTTTCATTTTTTCCTTTTATTCCTTTAAAAATAAATGCAGTGAGTAAATATAATACGTATATGCACGTAGATATTTATATATCCTGCATAGATATTTATATTTATATAAGTTACAAAATTAAATATTCTGATCTTGATATAAAGACAGGAAACATTCTGATCGCATTGAATGTATTTAAAAAGAGAAGAGAGAAAAGAAAAAAAAATAAACAAAAAAAAAAAAAAAATAAAAACAACAAAAAAAAAAAAAGAAAAAGAAAAAACATTCACCAAACGATAAATAAGGACATCTTTATGACAATTCCAGCACATATATATTAAAGTTGATAGAGGAAAGGATCACGAATATCCGTTTCATCTGATCTAGCAACACCCTCATTTTACCGTCCACTTCGATCGATATAAATACGTACCTATGTCGTAAGCCCCGGGCAACATTTAATAATCACCAAGGCAACATTCTTTATGTCGTAACTAATGAGTTTGGCATCGTTCGAATGGCTCATTAATTGTACGGTATATTAACTTAATTAAAAAGATAGACGAGTCAATGTATTCTTAAAAACAGCAATCTAATTAACTACCTAGAGTCCGACAACATGGATTATCTTTGATCTCAATGATCGAAGAGTGTTTAATGTCTAATTGTTCCTTTCTTTTCTTTCGTTTTTTTCCCTTCTTCTTTTTCTTCCTTCTTTTTCCTTTTTTTTTTTTTTCTTTTTTATTTTATTTTATTTTTTTTTTCTTTCTTTCTCTTGTTTTACTTTTCAAATAAAGCTAAAATATATATATATATATATCTAAAGGTTGCCTTGAAAGTATAATGGCTAGTAAAATTCGTCAAACATACTATTCAGCTATTTACTTCGAGACATCTTCGTCGTAATCATCATCATCATCATCATCATCATCATCATCATCATCATCATCATTCAGGAAGGGTACGTAATAACGATGAAGACAAAAGGGTGAACGAAAGTCCTTGGTAGTCTTTTGTAAACCAGGCAAGTTTCCAAAGAAGCGATCGTCTTTGTCGCTAGGTGCAGCACCAGACCAATTTGCATTGTCAACCTGCGGGCACTTAGCCAAAGGAAATTGCTAATGCCGTGGCACGGCCAATAGCCGTTTACCATACCCCTTCCTCCAACCCCCTTACTTCATCCAAGCTCTCCTGAAAACGTTCCTCTCTCACCCTCCTTTTAGTCTTCCTCATTTGCCTCGTCTACCTCGCCGATCGTTTTATTCCAGTTTAAGGCATCAACTCGGTAATTTTATAACGTCGTAAATAAGACGCGCTTGTATTGAGTTACGTGTCGACTTGTCTCTATCTCTTTTTCTCTTTTATTTTTTTTATCTCTCTCTCTCTCTCTCTCTCTCTCTCTCTCTCTCTCTCTCTCTGTCTTCTTCTTTCACTATTTTTCCCTCTTATACTTTTCTCGTAGTGACGCAGTGACGCACATAAGTAAGTAAGTACCTTTACCTACGAAGGCTTCCAGCGCAAAAAAAAAAAAAGGGTAGAATCGACTTTCTTTCCTTCACCATTCTTTTTCCTTCTTTCTTTCTTTTCTTCTCTTTTCTTTTCTTTTTTTCTTTTTTTTCTTTTTTTTCTTTTTTTTCTTCTTCTTCTTCTTCTTCTTCTATCTTAGCACGTCCACTATATTCTACCAATGTATTATTTAATTTATTCCCAGATAAGGTGTATACCTGAATGTAAATATGATAATTTTGATTTTATTTATTAACGTATTGAAATGTTAAATTGAAATAAATAGAATATAATTTGCAATTGAAATGCTTAGGTATGTAAATCGTTTCGATACTTTTTGTCGTGTCGATATTTATTTTATTGTAATAACGTAAAGTGTAGAATATTTTTTATTATATAAAGAACTAGTGACACGATAAATTTGTTTGTTTCCTTTTTTTTTTCTTTTTTCTTTTTTCTTTTTTTTTCCTTTTTCTTAACTCTTAAACGAAATATAATACCAACGTGAAAGTTGAAATAAAACGAATGAGTAATAAACTCGCGTATATAATTATTCGGGAAACCTGGATGTATATAAGATTATCGTACACATTCGAATTACTGTAAATTTCTGCAAAGTTCCTCTGTCATCGTCGTTGTCGTTATTATTGTCGTCATTGTCGTCGTCGTCTCGCGTTACTCACAAGTTTCAAAGAAACGTATAAGTACTTTTAGTTGCTATACGAAAAATACAAAATATTTCTGGATCCGTTAACACGTCTCAGATAATATCTGGTGGGATGAAGGTTCGATCAGATTCGTCGAATATTATGTATATAAATTTTCATTCTTTTAAACTTTTCTCAAAGTCGAATCAACTATCGAAAAGAACATTACATACATACAATGACGATCCCAATATTTACGTGATATTATCGTTCTCAGAAAATGTAACTCTTGGTTTTGTCACCTTATCGCAAATTATATCGAAAGTTTCCAATATACATCTATTTATCTATCTACGTATTTGTACGTGTACATTTCTATATGGGTATCTCTGGGTCCACCAATAGGATATTCCATTTATTACGAAAGTTCTATGACCACACGATTTTTTTCTCATTGTTCGAGAACGTCCCGCCATGTGAGAATAGATAGATATTTTTACTTACCTATTCGTGTATCTACCAACCACCTCTACCTACATCTATGTGTCTACTATCGTTGAGAAACAGGATCTTAGCTCGATCTCGTCTCGAAACGACATTCCAATTTTTTAGAATTTTTAAACACAACAAATTGTGTATGTGTATGCTTGTGTGTGTGTGATAGAGAGAGAGAGAGAGAGAGAGAGAGAGACGAGACGAGACGAGACGAGACAAGACGATTATATATAAATAGATAAGTTCTGATATCTATGCTAAAGAAAATAGTATATATGCGAATAAAATGTCTTGATTTTAATAAAAAGAATCGATCGTATACTCGGAACGAATTGATTTTCTTTTTTCTTTTCTCTTCTTCCCCCTTGAACTGGAGTCATCGTCTTTATCTTTCTCTCTTTGTTTTTCATATTAGTAGTTCATAAGAACGATACAAGTTGGAAGACGTGTTAAGTTATCGGGGACATACGCGCGTGTCATGACCGTGAAGTCAAGTTGGAGTCTCTTGTCGGACGATATACAATGAGGGAAAGAAAAGAAAAGAAAAGAAACAAGGGAAAAAAAAGAAAAGAAAAAAGATTTCTTGAGGCGATAAATTCCTAAGGTTCCGAGTCGTAAAGGGGAATCGATGGGACGCTATCACCGGTTATAAAATACCTAGAGCAATCGTCCGGTATCTACGATACGTATGTATGTATGTATGTACGTACGTATGTACATACGTGGGTATATCCATCTCGAAGGAGTTAACAGCCAAGTAAATAGCGTAATCGTGCTGATAACCGAGCTCTCTTTTTCGCGTATGAAATAATAATCAATTAACTCTCGGCGATATCATTTATGCAGTATGCACTTGTGAATGATTGATCATACGAAAAAAAAAAAAAAAAAAAAGGAAAAGTAAAAGAAAAGAAAAATAAGAAAAAAAAACAGGGAAAGAAATGGAAATAACGAGAACAAGAACAAGTAAAAAATGAATACGAAGTTAACGAAGCGAAAGTGCGAAGAAACGATGGCGACTTTTGATTCCGTGCTCGTCGAGAACTCCCCGAGAGGTCAATGACACGAGCTTCAAGGAGGCCGGATAATATGGAAAGGGAAGGCATTCGTCTGTGTAATACATATACAGATGATATATGTAGTGTAAGTGCGTGTGTATTCATTCGTTGCGATACTACTACTGAGTAAGAATGTATATAACAAAATCCTTTCGAACGAATGAAATCTAGAGTAAGTAAATACTTATTTATTTACTCAATTCGCAATTTGATCGATTGTATTGCAGTAAAAAATTCGACAAAAATTTTTCATACCTTTTTTGATCGATTTTTCCTAGGTAATTTTTTTTCCCCCATCTACCTTCACTGGGAAACGCCTAGAGGCCCTAGTGACAGTGTTCTAAGCGCTAGAGACATCTATCGTTCAAAGCCGAAAGGTAGAAGTTTGAAGAACGCCCGGTAGAGTGCATGATCGATCCTTTTCCAGATGGCCGCCGCTAAAGATTCTCCGATTGGTCGATTCGACGGCGGCCATCATGAATTCCGAGCATAAACGACATAATGAGGCCCGTGATGGCCGACTCGGCCGCCAATGACGTCATGGGGGTGGCACTCGACGAAAAAAAAAAAGAACCAGGGAATTCGAAAAATGGCGTCCTGCACAGTGCAGCTTATAAGTACCTAAAGCGTATAGTAAGTATTTACCATAAGTGCATCGTATCTCGCACCTATGTACGTACGTACATACATATATATATATATATATATATATATATATATATATACACGATGTAAGCTCGATGCGTATGTTCGATCGTAGCCAAAAGGAGAATTTCTCAAAAAAAAAAAAAAAAACAAAAAAATTTTCGTTTTCATTGCTTCCACCTTGAAAGCTAAAGGTTTAGTTTTTTTTTAATGACAGATATAATATCAAAATGAATGATAGACGATTGCATTCTGTGCGAATATATCTTATTTCATTCTATTTCTGAATCTTTCTAAGGGAATCGAAGCGACTAGGAAATTCCCGTCTTATTCCGTGAGAGCGTCAACCAAGAAATATTAAATCTGACACCCTTTGGATTGGCATGTAACTCAAAGGGCAATAAACCTAGTGACTTTGCGAACGATATAGACAGACAACGACCTCGATGGGAAGAGAAAGAGAGAAAGGGAGAAAGATAGATATATACATATAGAAAGAGAGACAGCGAGAGAAAGAAAAAGAGAGAGAGAAAGAGACGAACAGATAGAGACAGAGGGGTATGTCGAAGGACCGTGCGTAAAAACTTTTATGATCACAGTCAATAAAGTGACGTAACTTAAGTGGTCTACGAACGAACGACGGCAGAGTCGGTGACGTCAGAAAAAGAGTACGGAAGTCGCGCGTAAATGCCACGTGAAGCTCGATGGATGGTCGGCAAGGGGTTGTCGAGAAGGAAGGAGACAGCGGAGGACGGAGGGTGGTGGAGAAAGCGGTCGTTGTCGCGGGTAAGAGACTCCGACACTTCAGGAAGCAGAGACGAGGAGGGAAGTACCGAACTCGAGGAAATGCGTGAATGAGAGAAGGAGAAAGAAAGAAAGAAAGTGCCAGAGAGAGAGAGAGAGAGAGAGAGAGAGAGAGAGAGAGAGAGAGACAGAGAGAGAGAGAGAGAGACAGACAGAGAGAAAGAGCGAGCTGGTTGATGGTTTACGACATTCCGTTGATGGCCGTAGTGGCGTAGTTGTGCCGTCGAGCCCATAAAAATGTAACGAGCCTGTAAACGTTCGTTTATATTGCCTTGCCTTTACGCCCATCCGGATTGGGGCAGGTCGGGAAGTCGAGTGGTACCGTGTGTGACGTCACGTAAGAAGACAGACGTGCGACCCCGCGTGGCCCGCTATGATTCGTCTACCACCCCCTCCCTCCCCGCCACCTCACCTTACCTCCCACCCCCGCCCCCCAACCTCTTTCCCTACGCTCGAGGGCCTACTACCTAACTGTTTTTCTACGCGGACCGCCACGTAGGTATAATAGCATCGTAGACTCGTTTTAGAGCCGATAAACGCGCGACACACCGCAGACTGCCTGTCTCTCCTTTGCATTACGTCGACGGCCCCCGACTCTCGTCGTTGCCGTTGCTCTGCTTATGATGCTTCTGTTATTGCTCGAGTCTTACACATCCGGCGACCTTGAAACGTCGCTCGTAATCCTCGCCAACGCGAATGTAATAAAAGAATACCTTTAACGAATACGTATTAGTTTTAGTCGTACGTCCCTTACGATATCTTATTAATATTTCAAAACAATACTATTCTCTTCGGTCAATGTAACTGACAAATATATAGTATTTATTTTATTATTATAGTATTTATTGTTTTTCTATTGTCTCGTTCATAGAAATTTGTCGAACTATTAATCGTTTCGTTCATCAAGATAAGAAATTATTATTTACTGTATAATTATTGTATTAGATTTTTTCTCATCGTATGAAGAAGCAAAATGGGATAACTGTTTTTCTTTCGATACTCTTAAACGTTACAATACGGTATTTTACTTCAATTTTCTACGATTCAACCTAATTTCTTCATTGTCTCAACGAATTCGGCGCCATCCACCCATTAACCGGATTACACTCGAGAGCTCGTAAAGATCTTCGAACGGGGACGACCGACTTTCTCACGAGTATATCTCTACTTTTAGCTAACCGAACGACCTTGACATCGATTCACATTCGCGTCCATGACAAACGGAGAGGAACGTGACGCCTGTATACTTCGACCATGTTTGTGTGTCCTATGTGTATGTACTATGCATACATATAAATACATACACACACACATACACATACATATATATATATATACACATAGAGAGGAATGATCGTTGCTTGCCGTTGTTGTTGGCTCGTTGAGAGGATAGCGCGCTTCGCGAAGCGCAAAGGTCGGGGATACTCTGCAACCCGTTTCGGTAACGCGTAAAACTTTATAGGCGACCATAAAGACGGACGTTTAGCTTTATTTGGGCAGTGTAAGAGGGAGAGACCGTTCTTAGCTGTCAAACGCATGAGTTCGAGGGAACCTAACGGGAGAGAATCTCTGAGGCCTATGAACCGAGCGACGGCCGACGCTTTAGGCTTTTACCCGAAGGAACAAGAAATTCGGTAAGAGGCTACTCTGAATACTTCTTTTTTTTTCTTTTTTTCTTTTTTTCTTTCTTTTTTTTTATCTCAATCCTTTTTATACACGCGAGATAATAAGCGATAAAAATAATAATACGATTAGGTATATACAGGTATATCGTTTGTATACCATCATCATTCAAAGTTTAATCCGATTGGCACGACACTATAATAAGAGAATATTTTTATTTAATCTTAAAATTGTCTAAACGATTGAGAAAATTTTCGTTCGGGTTATCTAAATAGATATCTTATATGTAAATTAACGAGAAATAGAGAACTACGATTGTAATGTAACGAGTTATATCAAAGATCGATCATTATGATATCATGCATGCTTTATTTTAAACGTATTGATCGTTTCCCTCATTATAGCTCATAGATAATACGAGTTAAGTAGATATACCAGGTTATTATGTTTACGATAATATTGTTATTACTGCATCGTTCGCATCTCATTAAATCTTATCAAGATTTTTTTTTTTTTTTTCTTTTCCAAATCGATACCCATAGTCAATGAACTCATAATTGTTGATGTTGTATACACATATTACATCAGGTCAGAAGATTTTTCTAGTTTGTTGAAAAAGATAGAAAAAAAAATAGCTTTAATATTAATACAACCATTTATTTAAACGAACATAAAGTTTTTATCGACGACAATCGATTATGCGAACGAACGTGAAAACAACATTGCAAATACGACTGTACCATCTTTCCTCTTACGAATATGATTACAAATGAAGAAAACTCGTATGATAGAATGTTAAGTAAATATGTTAAAGTAAATATGAGAAAAACCGGTTGTACGGAGAAGCAATATTTGTTAATAGAAAATAAATTAAAAGAAAAAGAAAATTGAAACGAAGAAGATATATATATATATATATATATATATATATACCTTCTTCATTGATGATTATCACGACGATGCTACCGTTTAAAACAAAAATATGTTCATACCTAATATATTCTCTCGTAATTATTAATTTCACGTTTAAATATAAATTTCGCCTTTTCCATCCAATTAACAATTATCAGTTAATTAGTACACGAGTAATTAAATAAATCATTTTAGTAATGTCATTAAGAAATCATGTTATTCATAACAATGAATAATTTTCTTACGGTACAAATGAAATCGAAATTTAAAATGCCACCGTAGTAACATTGAATAAAAAAGATATATTCACTTGAAGTATTCATATGTGTATATATATATATATATATATATATATATATATATATATATATATTACTAAGAAGTCGCGTGACTCGTTTTGTTATTGCGCTCACGTTATATTCGATAGCGGTACAGGTGCATTGTTGTCTGGTAAGCGTCTGGACGAGATCGAGAATGGACGAGCGTTCGTCTCTTGAAAGATCGTAAAAACGGAAAGGTTCGCGTGATTATTCGTTTCTCCGTGTAGACCCTCCTTCATCTTTTTCCTCCTTCTCCTCCTCCTCTTCCTTCCTCTCCTCATCATCAACCTCCTTCTTCACTTCCTCCTATAGCCACCAGTTGTTTTCACTCTTCGACAGATGTTCCGAATATTTCGCAGAACACGCGTACGATAAAGTTTCTCGGGGAAAAAGAAACAAAAAAAATTTTCTTTATAACTAAGTAATATTAGAACATTTTTCTATCGAAGGCCCAATGCCTTGAATTCTTTTATATTTTACGTTTGTTTCTTTCCTCTCGTTTCTTTTCCACCCTCTCTTTGTCATTTCTTCTTTCTATCTTTTTCTTTCTTTCTTTCTTCTTTTCTTTTCTTTTTTTTTTTTCTTTTCCCTTCTTTTCTCACCTGCCTCGCAAGGTGATAATAAAAAAAAAATTACTTCTTTTTACGAAGTATGAAACAAATCCAATCGGTAAATGCCATTGGTAAATGCATTGGTTAGAATTTCAGAACGATAAATCACATTTGATCTACGATGAAACGTAATTCTAATAATACAGGTACTTAATTATTTGCAATTCGTTGACGAAAGCTCATTGAACGAATTTTTCAAAATTAAAACCGAAGGAAGAGTGAATACTCCGTGGAAATATCATTTCTAAGGTGATTTTTGATAATCAGAGTCATTCCAAAAATATTGGAATTCGCAGGTCATTGTGTCGTTTGAAAATCTTCTGTCCAAGATCGTCGTAGGAAGGAGAGAGACAATCGAAAGGGTTTTAAAGTGTAAGGAAGATAGAGAAAGACAAAGAGAGAGAGAGAGAGAGAGAGAGAGAGAAACTTGACTGGAATGTCGCTCGTAAAGACGAACGCATTGCGTAATCGTTCGTTCTCTCTCGATGAGAATCAGTTGACCAGCTGACATTCACTATACGACAGAGACTATATCGTTTTCATTCATGACTCTTTTGCTATCCAGGAGTGAGAATTTTATGTGAGCCTCGTAAACAAACACGCGTCATCTTCTTTCGAAGAAAAAGATAAAGAATAAGAAAGACAGACAGACAGACAGACAGACAGACACAGAGAGAGAGAGAGAGAGAGAGAGAGAGAGAGGGAGAGAGAGAAAGAGAGACAAAGAGTGAGAGAGAGAGAGAGAGAACGCTCCCATCCACCATTTTTCTTTTTAAGACGGTTTCCGACAAAATACGCAAGATGGCGTTTCTTGTTCTCTTCTTCTCCCATTTCCGTTTTTCGATTTTACGTCTGGAATATCAATGAGATATATCTGATTGAATAGAAATTACAAATTTGTTTCTATCATTTATTATTAATCATTCATGACACTTTATTATAGTAAAAAGCTCTAATCTATTGTTTATTTTATATTATTGTATTTTTAATAATATCAATTTACAAGTGTCAAGGATAAATAAACGATTACAATATTAAATGTAGATATTTATTTTTATTTTATTAGAAATTAATAATTCATAATAAATATCGTTTATAACGTTCAACATTGTTGATTTCAATAAATCTTTCTTGGCTTATTGGAAAATTATTATTTATAGATAGGAGCTAACTCATCGTTCCCGGAAAAGGTGATTTAATCGTAGCGAAGTGAGTAGCGTCCGAAATTTGCCAGCTCACCCACCACCAAGAGCTCAAAGGGTTCCATATTTGTTTCCACTAATTTAAGGAACGGATGTTGAAAAATAATAATCACAAGATTTCCACGTAGCCGTGGAAATAAACGAATCTTGTTCGGTCACGAAAATTCTTGTTTTTACGTAGAACTTTGGTGGTATTACCAAGAATCGAGAAACAAAGAGAGAGAGAGAGAGAGAGAGAGAGAGAGAGAGAGAGAGAGAGGGAAAGAGAAAGAGAGAGAAAATATTTTTCAGGAAAATATTTATCGAAACACTTTTGGGTGTGAAACTATGATCGCATGGAAACAAGGTTGCATGATAAAAGGATTTCTTTTTCTACACTCGAAAAAAATATGAGGACATCGTATTGGCTATTGGCCAGATTGTGATGAAAGCCAAAAGAAACGAGTTGCAGGAACATTATGCGAATCCTTCGATTTCGTAAGTTCCTGCATCTTTAAAGGGAAACGTATCTAGTCAATGTCATTTTCGTGAAAAAAATTTTCAAACATTTAGATAGCTCAGTTTCTCTCTATCTCTCTTTCTCTATTTTATCTTTCATGAAAGTTGAAATGAAGCAAAAGAGATAGATAGAAAAACATGAGAGAGAGAGAGAGAGAGAGAGAGAGAAAAAGTTTTACATGGCTTACCTTCGACCTTCGGATGATGAAAAGCGAGACATCGTTTTTCGAATATCATCCCCTCTTCACTTCCTTTTCGATCTATCTTGAATGGATTTGACCTCCAGACGACATATCCATATACTCAACTCTTACATATGTACCCACGTACTTCGATTTATAAGTTCTTCTTTCCACCAGCTTTTCTCGCAAATATTCAAATGCATGTATAGTAGATAGATAGATAGATAGATACATATATATATATATATATGTATCTATCTATCTTGTATGTACAAGATACGTATCTACATAAGTTAATAATTTTAGGAAAAGTTTCTTAATATTCTCTTAATTGATATAAAAAGTTATTTCTCAAACGTATAATCCATTAATAATAATTAATATGACGATAGAGGATAGTTTGCAAAAGTATATAAAAAAAGAAAAAAAAAAAAAAGACAAAAAAGGAAAAAGAAAAGAAAAATTCAATTTTTATTATCCCTTCGTTGAATTTTTTCCTCGACGTTGCACAGTTCAATTCGTTCTCGTTTCTTTTTCTCTTTCGAAATTTTCCAATTTGATCAGAAACCCGAAAAATTTGCGTAGAAATTGTGTAAAGAGCACAGACCAAAGGGGAGGTTTCGAATCTAAGAGAAAACATTTCTAAGATATGATAGATCTAAGCAAACGATATCGTGGAGTTTCACTCGAGTACGGATTCGTAATACGTCGATTTAGACTTTCTTACCACTCGAGATAGATCATTGAGTGAGAGAAGTAAGGAGTCGAGACGATAAGGGAGGTGCGGAGATTGGTCCGGTGTGTCAGCGTACCGCGCGATCTAAAAAGCAACTTCAGAGATAAGGCGATATTGATAATGGCGACGGTCACGAGCGATCTCATCGAATTTATGGCACTGAGCGAGCTGTTCTTCTGAGCTGTCTTGAGGAATAACAAGAAGAATAAGATAAAAAGAACAAAAAAAAAGAGAGAGAGAGAGAGAGAGAGGGAGAGAAAGAAAAAGAGAAGAAGAAGAAGAAGAAGAAGAAGAAGAGAAAGAAGAAGAAGCGAGAGAGAGAAAGAAAAAGAAAGAAGGCAAGAAAGTTGAAAGCAAAGATCGTATAAAGATTTTTCTTTCGTCCAAGCATCTATCTACTAAATAATTGCGTTATATGCGCTTCATTAGCTCCTTTCTTGGATTCAAGAAAGAAGGGACAAGAGGAGGGTGGGGCGGGGGGGAGGAGGAGAAAAGGGGAGAAGCGATTATTCGCGAAGAAACATCATCCGTTCGATGGCTCGTAATATTTCGTGATTCGTTCGACCATAGTTATATATACCTATTTGCTTACTTTGTAGACGTGGGCACACATTCGAGAGCCCTTAATTAGTAACTCTGCCTTCCATTTTTAATGCATAACTTATCTTAATGTTGCACAATTTATATTCTCGAGTATTTTTAACTTTGTACCGTCGGACTCGAGGGATTATCATCATCACAATAAATGAATATATATATATATATATATATATATATATATATATATATATATATATATATCATATATTATCAATTGATATCGAATAATTACTATTATTAGATTTATTAAAATTCATCAATGGCGAAAGTTCGACTTAGGATTAATGAGATTTTTATAATTAGAAATTTAAATAGATACAGATAGATAATATGTATATGATAATGTAACAGCACACACACACACACATATACACAGACACGCACGCACATTTTTTCTCATACATTCGTTGAATGTTAAAATAATAATAGACAATGAATCCAAAATATATTTACTCATTTCCTACAGCAAAATAATCTCACGCATCTATCGAATGAGTGGGATTATTAGGCGCGTAAGGATCTCATGCAAAACTTCTGTTTGTATTCGATAAGATTTACATTATATACGTTTATGCGGTGAAATGGTCTCATCTTAAATGAGAAACCCTCCTGTGTAGGTTATGGAATCTTTAGTTTCTCAAGCATGTTAATTCGTTCGTTAAAGAGCCAACGTAAAGTCACGTACGTACAAAATGGCAAGATGCCTGTCCTCGAATAGATCGAAAGACTACGTAGTGACTTGAAGATAAAAACATTTCAATTTTATTAGACGTTAATGGAAATTTTCAACCGAGATAGAAAAATATTCATCGATTTAACGACGACATTTTCTATAAAATATACGTGAAAGAAGCTACGTGAAAGAATGATTATTTCATTTTTAGATATTTCGAAAATTTTACTTTAAGATTTATTCGACCTATCGTATCTATTAATGAAATAAACAAAAACAAAACAAATTATATTGTATCGCGATATAAGAATTATATGAAATTACATAAGAATGGTTAAAGTTATGGATACATTATCTTTTTTCTTCCCCTAAGTTTCATTAGCAAGCACGGTTTTTTTTCCTTTTTTTTTCCTTTTTTTTTTCTTTTTTTTTTTTCTTTAATACAAAGTTTAAAGAAATTCAAGCTTATCTAAAAATTACGAAATATTCATTATAAGATTTTCTTTTACCAAGATTGCATTATTCCGTAGTAAGAATATTGAATCCAAAATCAAGAACATTTATCAAAGTATTAGAAGAAGATATAGGATCTTCTAAAAAATGATGGATCGGTTTATCGAATTGATCAAAGAGAATTCCGCGATGATTCCGAAGGTGTCTTTCTTTTTTATTTTATTTTCTTTCTTTTTTTCTTTTCCTTTTCTTTTCTTCTTCTTCCTCTTCCTCTTCTTCTTCTTCTTCCATTTAAACGAACGTACGAATTTACTTTTAGGCGGACTTCACGATACACATATACCGATCTTCGAACTTTTCTCCTTCCTCTCGAGGATCTTACGAAGCGTCGTAAATATTCTTCCCGAAGTAAGAAACATAAAGAACCGCTCGCGGGTCGGAAGGGTTAAATTCTCCTTCTTTCTTTTTTTCTTCCTTCCCTTCTCCTTCTTCTCCTTCTCGACAAGGAAGAAGAAGAGAAGAAAGAGAGAAGGAGAGAGAGAGAGAGAGAGAGAAGGAGGAGCAGGAAAGTCGCTCGGTGTTGAGCGAAGAAGCCAAAACCTTCGAAGATTTCATGGCCGCGACTAAAGAAGGAGGAAGAGAGAAAAAGAAAGAGACAGAGAGAGAGAGAGAGAGAGAGAGAAAGAGAGAGAAATAAAGGACAAAGAAACCCACTGTTCGTTTGTACAACTGGCCACGGAATGAAGGAAAGAGTTACATGTTTGAATCCTTCAAACTCAAAGGATAGTTTCATATGGCTACATTAAGACGACAAGATTTTTCATAGAGATTGTTTCGGTGCCATAGACGATAGATTTTTTTTTCTTTTTTTTTTTTCTTTTTTTTTTCATGTTTCCTACTCATAAACATTCCCATGGGTCTTCATCAAAAGGGATTTTAGGTATATATTTTCTTTTCTTCTTTTCTTTCTTTTTTCTTTTTTTTTTTTCTTTTTTCTTTTAACTCTTCTGCCCTCCTCCCCCTACCCCCCTTTCCCATCTCGTCTCATAAAGATATATTCTTTCTACAGAATTAGAGAGACTAGGCGTATATTATAATAATTGTAGGGAGGAAAAAAAGAAAGGAAAGATTGCAAGAATAAATTGGAGAAGAAATGTTTTATAAATTACTGCATTATATTGATAACAGTTGGTAGATTAAAAGTACATATGTATCTTTGCTTATGTACCTATGTATATTCGAAAGGAATTACGATAAGGATCAATTTAAAGGCGTTCGTTTTTAAACGTTAAAAAAAAAATTTTTCGTGACTTGAAAAAGAAAAAAATATTGGTTGGTTGTAGTCTATCATTCGACGGCCATTCGAGGAACGAATTTGAATTTCAAAATGGTTTCCGAACGACGGCACGAAAGGCCCGGTAATCGGTTTCGAGGCAATTACTTTAAATCTAAGATCGACATCGACGAAATCGATCAGTTAATTCATGTTAATACCATGTAACAACGAGAAATAATCTTTTCGAAATGGGTTATTTGAAGGAACATTTATGTCTCTGAAAAATTTTTGCGTATTAAGTATCTCGTGTACATTAAATAATGTTATTATAACGAATGTATGCGTGTTTTACTTCTTCGATAAGAATGAAATTAAATGAAAATAAAAGAGGAAAAAAAGAAATTTTGGATTTAATTAAGAGGGATTGGCCTACATAACAACGTAATTAAACTTATGTAGAAGCACGGCTATAACCCTTTCCGTTATTTTCCTTTATCAAAATCTTTTTATCATATTTTTGTTTTACTACTTCCTTAATTATTCCGAACACGTAGATATAATGATGATAATAATAATAATAATAATAATAATAATAATAATAATAATAATAATAATAATAATAATAATAATAATAATAATAATAATAATAATAATGATAATAATAATAATGATAATAATAATAATAATAATCGTAATAATTTTTCCCAGCTTAATATTATCAATCTGTTTTATTTATTTTTTTTTTTTTTCAAGCGAATATATCGACATTAATTGGGTACTTCCATCACACCTAAGCAGATCGTAAAAAAAAGAGATCTAAATTAAAGTTTATTTGGAAAAGAGATTGAAGAAGAGAGAAAGAGGAGAAAAAGAAAAAGAAAAAAAAAAGAAAAAAAAAAGGAAAAAAGAAAAATGGAAAGAAAAAGAAATATACGCAAGAATCAACATATATATATATACACGGGTAAGTACCTACGTATCTACGAAGGAGCAAGTGTCCTGTGATTTATGACGGATGTCGCACGTATGTTCTTCCTAGTAGGATACACCGATACTTCCTTTTTAGAGTTTACGCAAAGACATCAGAGAGGTTGTCTAGGGAGGATAAGATTTCGTCCGAAAATTATACGCGGTTCTATATACCTACCTATATCATAAAATGTATCTAGTAGATACGCGAAGATAAATTCTGTATGGAATGCACGATACCTACTGGAGAAAGAAAGAGAGAGAGAGAGAGAGGGAGAGAGAGGGAGAGAGAGAGAGAGAGAGAGAGAGAGACAATTTTCAAAGGCGAAAAATATGAAAGAGAGAAGAATAGGAGGAAGTGAGGGTGAAAAGGGTGGGTTAGAGTGAAGACGAGGTGGGAGGGGGGAACGTTGCAAAAAGGGTGGATCGCATTCGACGAGAAGGTAGGTATCACAAGCTGCCCTTCGTCGATTAAATATTCATGAATCTAGCGAGTATAATTCCATAGGCTACCTAGGTGGTATCGTCGATGGTCGCCTAGACGTCCCGAAAGATGCTCGAAGGGCAAACGTGACCGCCTTCATTGACTTTACGAGCAGTAAAACGTGCCTTTATAGTTTGCCTTTGCAGTACGGGACACCAGCACGAGAGAATCAGCTTCTGTTGTGAGTGTGTCGTACGTAGAGACCCAGCCACTGTCTTTTCGCATTAAAGGATACCTTCCTAAATATGTCTTAAGCTGCTACCGTCGTCCTATAGTCTAGTCTCTCTATAGTTATCTCTAGTTTCCTATTTTAAAGACCTCACTCTCTCTCTCTCTCTCTCTCGCTCTCTTTCTCTCTCTCTCTCTCGCTCTCTCAGTCTTTCTTTTTTTTTTCTTTCTTTTTCTTTTTTTATTCTTTTCTTTTTTTTTTTTTTTTTTTTTTTTGAACATGGATAAACAAAGAATATCGCTAGACATTAGCATTTTTTCCATTATACCTACCTTAAGTAAGCTATTATATACCTTTAGAAATCAGAACACGTTTTCTATTCTAATAGATAAGATGTTTTATTTTTCTGGTAATTTCAACGAAAACGAAGGACGAGATAGCATTTCGAAGATTGAAAAGAGTCATCCTCGTGGATTCGCTCGGATTTTACGACTTACAAGGATTTCGTTACATTTCCTTTCAAAAGTAAATATAGTGGGATATTATATATGTACTATATATATATATATATATACGATAGAATGATACAAAAAATATGATATAAAAGTTAGGTAATTTTTTTGATTTGTTAATTCAATGAAATTTTTCTTAAATGTATAAATCTGTTCGAACTATTCGAAAAGAAAATAATTTATGAACAAATATGAAAAAGTTTCGTGCATTAGGATATAATGTATTTCACGAACGAACGCATATCCCTTTTCTCGGGATTGAAACGAACTTTCTGTCTCTATGGCGATATATTCGAGTAAGTAACTATCATATAAGCCAACGATAGTCCACGGTGTTCATCAAAGTTTGAAACTTTAATGAGTTTATGGTAAATCCACCCGACATACCTCACAAATTCTAATTCCCCTGTTATTCGTGGCTTTGTAACAATGCATTTAACGATCTTAATTATGACGACGCCCAACGAACGACATTTCTTTCCGACGGTCGAAAACAAAAGAAAAAATAAATAAATAAATAAATAAATAAATAAATAAATAAATAAATGAATAAATAAAATTAGGAGATAAAAAGAAGAAAAAATAAAAGAAATTTGACAATGAACTCTGACAGATAACAAATCATATTTCTTTCATTATCCTTTCTTATAAATCCAATAGAAAAATCAATAATTTTAACGAGATATTTATATTATTACTATATAATGATTTATTTTGTATTTAAAGTCGAAAAATTGACGATGTTATCTCGAAGGAAATTAACAGTGATGAAATATATATAAATATGGATACTAATCAACTAATGGAATAATAATTTTAATGAAATATTAAAATCAGTATTTATATTACAATTTATTTTCTATTTAAAGTCAAAGAAAAAAATAACGAATCTACTTCTAAGGAAATAAATCAATGATGAAGTATATAAATACATATATGGATATCTACCTACCTATCTATCTACAAACTATTCAATAACGTAAAAATTCTTTGGTAGTAATGACATAACTGTCCTTCACGTAGGTATACTCATTGTAAAGAGTTAACGCAAGGCCTTTTCCTGAAGGTATCCAAGAAGCAAACTATTGAGAATACTATAAAGCTATAAAATGAAGAAAAAAAAAAAAAAGAAAAAAAAAGAAAAAAGAAAAAAAAGCGATTGAAAGGGTTGTTTGCCGGTAGATAGTCGTTTTGACCTCGAGCATGGCTATTTTACCCTTCCTCGCGAACTATTCTAAAACGTTACTTAATATATACCTCTACCTATACCCTTTTTCGATGGTTTTACTCCAAAAAAGAATTCAGTCTTCGACGATCGAGCATCAACGTCGAACGTCATCCAAAAGTTACGTTTAATACACGTGTCAAAACATATTTAGGTACTTAGGTTACGTTCGAACGATTTCACGATGAAGTTTTAAGTGTTAACGAATAAAACGACCGGTTAGAGAATTTGTCAAATAAAATTTAAATCGTTTTGAATCTTATACGAGACGCTTGAAAATGTTTCAAATTGTCGGATATATTGGTTTATACGAGGTACTTACCTATCTAAGTAACTTAATCGTCCATCATGGCTAACTCGTAACTATCGCTTTTAATCTTCGAAAACGATGTTGATAGTTACATAGCAAGAACTAAGTAAGTACCTGGCTATGAATTCACTCGTGGCTAATATGTATATATATATATATATATATATATATATTAGCCATATGTATATATATATATATATATATATATATATATATACCTACGATCTGTGTTTCTTAATTTATTATCTCTTAAACTCGCAAATCGTTTACGAGAGTGTGACGTTTATATATAAGTTCTGTCTACTTTGTCGACGGGAATCGACTTCGACGCGTCCCATTAGGATCATTTTCATTTTATACGAAGTGTTAAAAATCACTTCTGTTCTTTCTATCGTTTTATACGTTCCTTACGACTTCTTTATTTCGAAGAAGAAAAAGAAGAAGAAAAAGAAAGAAAGAAGACGAAGAAGAGGAAGAAGAATAAGAAGAAGAAGAAAAAAGAAAAGAGAAAAGGAAAAAGGAAAAAAAGGAAGGAAGAAAATACGACAGTTATATACGAGGAGCCATTTTTAATCTCGAAAAGAAAACAAAATTCGTCCCTCGTGAGAAAATAGAAATGCTCGTGAAATATTTAAGAGGAAATCGAAAAATTGGGAGAGTAGGATGACTTTTAAGATGGCGACAATATCGTTCTAATTTTAGCGAAGAACCTTCTTGGACTTCGATAAAAGCGTGAAGATGAAGGAAAAAAAAAAGAAGAAGAAGAAAAAGAAATAACCGAGAAGAACACGAGGAGAGAAAAAGGTAAAAAGAAAGAGAACTATCCCTCTCTCTCTTTCTATTTCTCTATCTCTCTATCTATCTATCTTTCTTCGTCGTGGTTTTCGTGGTTCTCGAGCTTTTACTCGAGATACGACTCGATCGGCACGTTTGTGCTCGATTTCGTACGGGATTAGAATTAGAACGTTTCCAATGTAACTGAGAGACTTCTTTTAAGATTTTCCTTCGGGAAATGCGATCATCCCGACGGAACGTGTAAACGATTGTAGAGCCTGTCTCTCTCTCTCTCTCTCTCTCTCTCTCTCTCTCTCTCTCTCTCTCTCTCTCTCTCTCTCTCTATTTCTCGAAAAGATCACAAAAATGATCTCTATCATGGAATTCGCACTCTCTAGCACAATGCATTGGCATAGAAACGAGCTTGTCTCTTTGATTAGATTACGTTCTTTTGAACGTACCCTCTAAAAATCTAGATAATATCTCGATACAAAGCGAAAATGATCCTCATAAACGAGATGAAAGGAAAATCTTCATTAAATCGACGAAGAATAACGATGAAAAGAGAACGAAGATAAAACGGAATACGTGAAGGTACGATTACGTCAGACTTAAATGATCATTTTATGTATTAAAAAGTAAGATGAGATACAAGATACAATTTGAATCTATCTAAACGCATATTTCAATATTTAATATCTATTCAAATTTGAAGTCGATGATGACATCAGAAACTATAAACGGGTATGTATGGGTATAAATAAATGTTTGTGCAGAGATAATAATATAAAGAAAGAAAGAAAGAAAGAAAGAAAGATAGAAAGAAAAAAGAAAAGATTGTTACGAGAATTGTGTTTATCGATTATTTGCGAATTTGTTATCTACGATCAACGATGATTATATATCACGAAGAGAAAACGATCGCATGGATTTCGTTCGAACGAAAATATTATCGACTTCGTCCATCGCGATCGTTCCGACGGACGGTCGACCATTCCATTGAAAACTATGGCGAACATTGAATGGTACCATATCGGATGTTCGTCCTTCTACCTCGAAAGATTTGCTCTTACTAAATATCGATGACATTTCTTATGCGGTGGTTGAAAGCGTGAAAAAAAAAAACAAAAAAGAAAGAAAAAAAAAAAGAGTGAAAAAAAAGTAACGGTCGTGTCGCGACCCGACATCGAATACCAAGAAAGAAAAGAAAAAAAAAAAAAAAAAGAAAATAATCGCGTTCGTTTACCTTGCATGATAATTTTTTTGGCGACTCGCCGAGAAAATAAATTTGTTATTTTTGTCTCGCATAGTGCCGACGGAATTTTCTACGGTGGATTTTATTTATTTCGTTTTCCTTCTCTCTCTCTCTCTCTCTCTCTCTCTCTCTCGCACATACAAAAATTACATCTTCTATTACTCTTTTTATTATCGTAAAAGTAAAAGAGAAAAAAAAAAGTAGATAAAAAAAAATGAAGTAATCCAAATAACGCGATCGATCGTTCAATAATTATTTCGTGACATTAAATTCGACGTATATTAAATATGTGACGATTAATTTTTACGTCGATAAATTTTTATACGTTTGCGTGCGTAAGAAAGAAAAAAAAAAAAAAAAAAAAAGAAAACAAAATATAATCAAGGCATAAACATTTTTCCAACATAATAATTCTCGAGAGTAGGTAAATGCTTATGGAAAACAAAAGAAAAAAAAAAAAAGAAAGAAACCAGAAAAGAAAAAAAAATTTCTTTTCTATCGACGCAAGCTTCGGTATACTTTGCAACATGTTCGTCGGTTCCCATGCGCCCTTGTGAGATGCTCCATGGCGTAATCCCATGAGAGTTACGGGACATGAATTATACACTCTCGATTGAACGTGAGTGGGGAGCGAATGTGAACAAAATGGTGTCCTAAAAAGAACGCTATCCTTTTTCTACCATTCGTCTTTTTCTCTCTTCCCTTTTTTGTAAATGAACTCTCCTCCGTCGTTTTTCTTTTTTTTCTTTTTTTTTTTTTTTTTACATCGTCAAGAATATTTCTCGGGACTTTAACTCTCCTCGAGGAATTTCCTTTTCTATTTCATTCGTCGAAGAACTTCTTCTAAGTTTAGACAAACAGACGATCATGGTTTCGATGGTGTTGAAAGACCACGATCAGAGCAATCGACTTTTGAAGTATTCGAATTAAAGAAATCGTTATTTTCTCGTGAGAAAAATAAAATGATCTCGAGAAGATAAAAATATTTTGTCATGATATATATATATATATATATATATATATATACACACTCACTTCATATCTGATAAAAATTCATCGTAAACATCACTATAAATTCATTATAATAATTAATTCGTTGCAAATATTATCACAATTATTCCTGGATAATAATATTTCCAACGATATAATTTATTGACTCTCATTTTATCGTGTATTCAACTTTTTCTTTTAATCGACGAAGATGTTTAATCTAGAAAATATATATACATATACACACACACACACACACACACAAATATATATATATATATATATATATATATATATATATTTCTCGAGTATAGTAAAAAAAAAGGATTTTTTTCAAGGTTATTTCAATTATTCCTCGTTAAAATGATATCATTCATTAACGTTAGTTTTATCGCGCATTCGCAGCTGTTTCTATTTACAAGTAAAAGTCATGTTTTATCTACAAGTAAAAGTTTATAATGTTAAGTAAATGTATAATTAGAAATATTCTACGAGCGTCCGTGGTAAAAAAAAAAAAGAAGAGAACAAAAAAAGAAAATAAAGAATAAAAAATAGAAAATTAAAAAATTAAAAAAAAATATAAAAAATAAAAAGAGATGAAAAAGAAGAGAGAGAGAGAGAGAGAGAGAGAGAGAGAGAAACGAAGGAAACAAAAAAAAAGTAAAGAAAATGATATTTTCGAAATCTTCCCGACGGAACGTAGGATATAGGTGGATATATAAGATAGATACCTATAGTCAAGTTGGTTCACCGCGATAACCACGGGCACCGGTTAATTAGAACTCGATTGGTGTTCGTCTCCCTTCGTTTCTCGCAGCCACGAAGCCAATCTACCGAACGATCCGCCATCGCCATCCGCATCGTTGCCCGCCACCGCCCTTTTCCCGTCTACACGGGCTCTACTCTTTCGCGGCCTACCATCGTCGGCTCACCCGTGTAATTGCATAATTTAGCCTGGGCCTCTTTGCTCCTCGCTTAATTCATATAATTTCGAGGGAAACGCGTACGTAAATTTCGACGGAGTTCGAACTTCATGCCGAAAGAGTAAAAAAGAGAGACAAAAAGGGGGAAGAAAAAGAAAAAGAAAAGAAAAAAAGAAAAAAAAGAAAAAGGAAAGGAAAAAGAAAAGAAAGATGAGAAAAAGGAAGGAAACGATAGCTTCTTTTCTCCTCCCCCTCTCCCTCTCCCTCTCTCTCTCTCTCTCTCTCTCTCTCTCTCTCACTCTCTCTCTTTCTTTTTCGTTCACCAAAATCATTCGCTAAATATTTGAGGTGGATCGTTCGACGTTGCAAGCAACAAATAGCTACCTACTTCTCATCGATTTTTTTTTACGGTAGAGAGAGAGAGAGGGGGGAGGGAGACAGAGGGAGGGAGAAAAAGATATGGCTAACACCACTTAAGTTTGCTTTCCAAAAAAAAATATATGAAACATCGAGAAGAAGGAGAAAAGAATTTCGTCGTGAGTAACGATCGATCTCTATGAGATATAATTTTGTTTTAATATATTCCCTCGAACTAAACCGTACCTTCTCTCATGTCTACCAAGTATTTGCATTAATATAAATTTTCATGATTTCGTTCAGGATGAAAATATTACTGACACAACACCGGGATACCTTAAATATCAATATTTAAACCACGAAGAATACACAGAATGTCAATGTGAGTATGATATCTATCTACTTATATCATTCTTTTTTTTTTTTTTTTTATTTCTTTCCTTTTTAATATTTACCAAAAAACGATGATAAAATTAAACGAACCTCTATTTTTTTGTCTTTTTTTCGATAACGCCAAGTCATCGCTCATAAATATTTGCTTTTATTTAAATTTAAAATATATATTGCTTTCTGTTCGTTTTGCATTCCTTGTCTTTATTTCTTTTTTTTTTTTTTTTTTCTTTTTTACTTTTCATTTTGACAAAAGGTTATCGTAAACAAACAAAAAGATAAATATGAATTAGGATATACATATATTCTAAAAAAAATAATTTATTTATATTATAGCCCCGTGTTTAATATGTTATTGCATATTTTTAAAACGATGACTATGTATATGTTTTTAGGAATATTCGATGTCATATAAAAAATTTCACATCGATTTTGACTGTCGAATGAATCAATGGCCAATGGAAGGACAATTATTGCCAGGAAGAAACGAGAAGAAATGAGAAGAAATAAATCTTGAATTTTCTGAATACGAATAATTATGAATTTAGATATATTAATTGAAAAAATTCTGTACCTTCGGCATTGGAGACATTTCAGGCCTATTGGAGCATTTTACGTTTCAATGAAAATACCATCAATATGTAAAAATCAATTTCCATTATTGTGATTAAAATTACAATTACAATTTAAATAAATCTCGATTGTAAATTTATTTACTCAAGAAAAAAAAAAAAAATTACTTTAGAAAAAACAAGCGTGCTAAAAAATTCTATTCGTAGGGGGTTGCGCAATATTATTTCCTTTCGTTCGTTTTTCTTTTTCTCTCTCTCTCTCTCTCTCTCTTTTTCTTTTTTTTTTTGAACGAAACGGAGAAACGTTCCTCGTTTGGTCGCAAAAAAAGAAAAAGAAAAAAGAAAAAAAATAAGTATGAAATGCGACTAAAATGGTGTGATTTACGAGCGTACGAGGACTCTAAAGAGTGGTTAATCTTTTTAAGAGGCTCGCGAGGTGTCAGAGTCCTGCTTATCTAGTGTAACGAGAGCCTAGAGTACGATCACCGCGTACGAACAATATAGCTCTCTTATCTTTACTCACTCCTGCCGTTATACCGAAGCTACGTTATTCTCGAACGAGTTTACCAAAGATAGAATTTCGTCGGCATTCTACGATGAGCGAAGATAAACCGGTAATTCGCTTTCTTTCTTTTTCTTTCTCTTTTTTTCTTTTTTATATTTATATTTAAACGCGAGATTCGTTCCAAAGGAAAGAAAAAAAGAAAAGAAAAGAAAAAAAAAAAAAAAAAGAAAAAGGAAAAAGGAAAGAAAGAAAAGAATAAACGAAAAAAGAAAAGAAAATAAAAAAGAAAGTTAATATCGTGGACCGTTCTCTCGATCGTAATCTTTATCATTCAGGAAAAGAAAAAAAAAGGAAAAAAAAAAAAAAAAGAAAAAAAAAAAA
>NC_060960.1:6896838-6901838 GCF_910589235.1 Vespa crabro | reverse complement strand
CTACGTATTCTTTTCTTTTTTTTTTTTCTTTTTTCTTTTTTAATCTACCTAAATTCTAATCTACCTTTTTCTGTTTTTTTTTTGTTTTTTGAATAAAAAAAAAAAAAAAAAAAAAATAAAACAGAAGATGAAAGAACATCGAATTAGTAGTAATAATGTTCTCGGACGGTCGGGTGTAGGTGGTAAATTGCATTATTCAACTTTGTTCACGTTAGAATCGTTCCGACGGCAGATGTTCTTAAAATCACGCGTAAGGAAAAGAGTATCTTACCTATCTAAAGATATATTTGGTCTCGCATACTAGCGAAGAAAATTTGGCTGCCCTTATTGATTCCGAAAACGGAATAAGGGATTAAGAATGCAAACGGCGTCCTTCCGACTCGTGAGGCTTACAGATGCGACCTAGAGCTGTGAAACGAAAAGAAAAAGGAAAAAAAAAAAAAAGAAGAGGAAAAGAGGGATGGGAAGGGGAAAAGAGAGAAGGCGGGGGGGGAGGGAGAGAGAGAGAGGAAGATGATGATGGCGGCGAACGAGAGGAAACTTTATATATTTCAAATTGCAAGTTTAAAACCCAGCTTCCAAGTTACGAACATATATATATATATATATATATATATATATATATATGTATATATATAACTATATACATATATATATATATATGTATGTATGTATATATATATATATATATATATATATATCTATATATATATGGACACGCGTCGAGCATAACCGATGGGCGGGAGCAGCTGCAAGGATTATATTCCATAGAATGAAATATTTTCCTTCGGACATCTTGTATAATCGAATGTAAAAATGCTCATCGCACCTGCGCCACCGTGCTTCTTCTTCGAATACGTCAAGAATCCTTTTACTTCTTTCTTTTTTTCTTCTTTTTCATTTTTTTAGAATTCCCCCACCCCCACCCCATCTCTCTCTCTCTCTCTCTCTCTTTCTCGCTCTTTCTTTTGGAGTTATTAAGCATGAGTAAGTATCTCATAAAAATAAAACCACCTTTCTTCTTTACTACGTTTAAATAAAAACAGAGCGAGGAAAAGTATGTAAGTAGCTAAACGTATTTGCGTTTTGTTTAAATATTTATATATATATATATATATATATATATATATATATATATATATATATATGTAGTTGTGTAGTACTCTCTCTACAGATATTATATATATGCATATATATAGTTATATTGTAGTTATGTAAACGTACTAGATAAAAATGTATGCAATTAAACTAGGCGTCTGGATTATGATAAAGATAATATCTAAACGGAATCATAAGGAGTAAATGTATATTACATTCAAGGTCAGGTTATGGTAGATAATTAATGTAACTTCTTCTCATCGAGCCTTTTTATTTCAAAAGAATTGGCTCTAATTAAAATAATCGAATAATAAAGCGATCGTCATTAATTGCATTAAGTTAATAACGAACGTAATGAGAGAGAAAGAGAAGGAGAAAGAAAAAGAGAGAGAGAGAGAGAGAGAGAGAAATATTTCACTTGAATCTTTTTACATATAGACAGTGATAAAATTGAGAATTATATTTTACTCGTTCGTATATCATTTAACTCTACTGTAAATAGTCACTATAAAGATCGTACGATTAAATGCTTTTATGCACATAAATAAACATAGTCGTTGTCATTTATTAATGAAATTACATATCTTAATTGTCATTGCTCATAAATAATATCTATTATGTATATCTCTTGCAAATATAAGAATGAGAACAATAAGAGCTTATTAATTAGATTTAATTTTCTCACTACCTCCTGATACTTATCGATTTAACGAGCAAACAGGTAATCAATAGACAATATAATATCATAAAGTTATTTTTCTCACTTTGACGTGATTGTTTGAGCGTAATTAAATTGACGATTAATATTGTTCAACGGCTTTTCAAAAGCTTAACTAATCTAACAATTCATAAAATATATATATATATATATATATGTATATATATATATATAATGTTTGATAAAATACAAATAAAAAAAAGAAAAAAAAAAAGAAATGAAAACAAAAGAAAAAAAAACGAAAAAAAAACAAACAAACAAAAAAGAATTTAGAATGAACAAATGCTATGTCCTTATCTATCTTTCATTTAAAGCTGATACATTAGTTTGTTCTCTATTTGGATTTCATGTTACTCGACTTATTTATAGACTTTTAAAAAGAAGAGGCAATAAAGACCGTAATAAAGAAAGCCGAGGAGCCTAAAGGAGTTACCCAGCTAAATTGCACGAGATAGCTAGTTACTTTGTATTACCTAGGGACTTTTGTTTCCTTTAAGAGACGTTATACACCATAATTATTGTTATTTTAAACGACCATACTAAATTGCCATGACTTAACATACTTTGCTTTCGTACGAACATAAATATATTTATTTTTAATCGAACTAACGATAGATATGTACCCATCCTGTTCTATCTATAAATTAACTTCATAAAGAAGTGTTCTTTATCGTTAAAAAAAAAAAAAAAAAAAAAAAAGAAAAAAAAAAAAATTCGAAGAATGTCATTCAAACAAATGAGACGTCGAAACTTGAAGCCCTTCATGAATTCTCAAGTATCAAGTTCCTCGATTGGTCGGTTTGTGTCTTCGAAAATGTAAACCTCTTCCCATGAAAGAAATTTAAGAAAAAAAAGGAAAGAAAAAAAAAACGTATATTAGAGAAAGAAAGAGAATAAAACACACGATTAAGGAAGAATATTAAAATGATAATATAATTTAGTTTAGGTATATCACATCTCTCTCTCTCCTCCCTTTCTTTCTCTTTCTCTCTTTCTCTTTCTCTTTCTCTTTCTCTCTCTGTCTCTCTCTCTCTCTCTCTCTCGCTCTCTCTGTCTATCTCTCTCTTTCTCACTTCATAACGATAAATAAATAATTTGCTGAATCACCGTGCTAGTGTAGTACGAAATAAATAGAAAATAAAGTAAATCCGACGTTGAATAGGTGAAAGTTGTACCGCATTCAAAGTGATTATTAATATCTCGCGGTTGGAACACACGAAAAACGTAGTAGTGCTTACGAAAGTGCCGTGCTTGGAATACCAAAGCTGATAGACTCGGCGCCATGTTGCCGCCATGTCCTCGATTACCAGGGACGTGATTCGAGCTCAAGCTGGACCACTCAGACTCCCTGACACCGACTGATTTGTGTCGCCATCTAGCAGCCAATCGGCCAAGCTTTTACTTGAATCCACGTTACACGTTGAAATTTTTCCTCACGATATTTCCCCCATCTTATCTTAAAATCTATCTAAAAACTTTGCAATTAAATTATCTCTATTTCTATCTTTCTTTCTCTTTCTCTCTCTCTCTCTCTCTCTCTCTCTCTCTCTCTCTCTCTCTTTTTCTCTCTCGATCAGATTTATAAAAGGTATATGAATAAATAAATATCTATCGAAGTGAGAGGAAAAGAAAGAAAAAGAAGGAAGAGGAATAAGAAAAAAAAATAAATAAATAAATAAAGGACATACTTATATACTCTGTCGTTTCTATCGAGATAATAAAGAAAAAAAAAAAAAAAAAAGATCGAGCTTATCTTTAAACTGTTAGATCTCTTCTTCGTTAATCCTTGAGAATCGTTTAACGATTTTCAAAGATATAAATATCCGATAAAGCATAAAAACGTCAAATAATCTTATAAATATATATAACCCGCATATGTGTTTACACTCGTCTCATTCGTTGACATATATAGGTGTGTGCGTCTATGCTCCATGAATTTTTTTTTCATTAGTTACATATAATATATATTTTACTTAACGATAACTAGTTAAATATACAGGGTGAACCACATTTTTGAATCGTTCGATTTTAACCTTTAATATTATGCATATGTAATTCGAGATTGAAAATAAAATATTTAGAAATGTCGTATTACAATTAATACGCGATGAAAAATGTTCGTAAAAGTTCATCGTTAATATGAATTTATTCGTGGGGGGAAAATATTTTTATTAATTCATCACGTTATAAGGTTCACCCAATACATACTTAAGTTCTTACGTACATGTTTCTTTACCACTTGTAGATATTTCTTAATCATTAAGTCATGATTTATCATGACCGTTTTATATAATTACTTCATAAACGTATTTGTATTTATTTTACGACTTCGAAAGAAGAAGAAAATCTTATTCGCGATAAGTAGGGTGCGTAAAAACAAAGAAAAAAAAAAAAAAAAAAAAAAAAAAAACAAGAAAAAAAAGAAAAGAAAAGAAAAGAAAAAAAAATAAAAGGGGGGAAAAAGAAAAAAAAATTATTAGTTAAAAAACTCCTACATTATACCATATATTTAAATCTACATTTTACTATGCTCTATATAACAACACCTATGCATAATAAGATAAGTTTGTCTTATGAAAAACAAAACAAAAAGAAAAAACAAAAAAGAAGAAAGAAAGAAAGAAAGGAAGGAGGGAAGAAAAAGAAATCTTTTAAATTCGCCTAATTGTCAGATATCGTGACAAATTAAAATTGAACATTTAGCGAAATAAATTTCTTGTTGAAGTTGAAATACTTAACAAAACGTGTATGACATTCCTACGATATCTATATTCTAAGATAAAAGAGAGAGAGAGAGAGAGAGAGAGAGAGAGAGAGAGAGAGAGAGATAATAGAATAGATAATTCATTCGTTAAATTCAATTAAAAATATTATTTTCAAAAGGCAGCGTTTTCTCTTCGTATATTTCCTTTTTCATTCATCATCACAAAAACGTGATGTACGAAGTAAAACTTTATGAAACTTCAGCATCGTGTAACATGTATCCCAGGATCGATACTAGTCCCACAAGAGTCTCTCTCCCTCTCTCTCTTTTATTCTCTCTCTCTCTCTCTCTCTCATTCTCTCTCTCTCTCTCTCTCTCATTTGTTTTCCAGGGATTGGGCAGGGGTTGTCGGGGCGAGACCGACTGGTCTGGACTGGTTGACCCCGTCTCGCCTCGCCTCGATCTCTTCACCCCGATTTC